>NW_025210692.1:3906-20173 GCF_004010195.1 Chiloscyllium plagiosum
TCCCTAAAGTGCTCTGCTAGGAGGCGTCCAGTCTCCCCAATGTAGAGGAGACTGCATCGGGAGCAACGGATACAATAAATGATATTAGTGGATTTGCAGGTAAAACTTTGATGGATGTGGAAGGCTCCTTTAGGTCCTTGGATGGAGGTGAGGGAGGAGGTGTGGGCGCAGGTTTTACAGTTCCTGCGGTGGCAGGGGAAAGTGCCAGGATGGGAGGGTGGGTTGTAGGGGGGCGTGGACCTGACCAGGTAGTCACGGAGGGAGCGGTCTTTGCGGAAGGCGGAGAGGGGTGGGGAGGGAAATATATCCCTGGTGGTGGGGTCTGTTTGGAGGCGGAGAGGGGTGGGGAGGGAAATATATCCCTGGTGGTGGGGTCTGTTTGGAGGCGGAGAGGGGTGGGGAGGGAAATATATCCCTGGTGGTGGGGTCTGTTTGGAGGCGGAGAGGGGTGGGGAGGGAAATATATCCCTGGTGGTGGGGTCTGTTTGGAGGCGGAGAGGGGTGGGGAGGGAAATATATCCCTGGTGGTGGGGTCTGTTTGGAGGCGGAGAGGGGTGGGGAGGGAAATATATCCCTGGTGGTGGGGTCTTTTTGGATGTGGCGGAAATGTCGGCGGATGATTTGGTTTATGCGAAGGTTGGTAGGGTGGAAGGTGAGCACCAGGGGCATTCTGTCCTTGTTGCGGTTGGAGGGGTTGGGTCTGAGGGCGGAGTTGCGGGATGTGGACGAGATGCGTTGGAGGGCACCTTTAACCACGTGGGAAGGGAAATTGCGGTCTCTAAAGAAGGAGGCCATCTGGTGTGTTCTATGGTGGAACTGGTCCTCCTGGGAGCAGATACGGCGGAGGCGGAGGAATTGGAAATATGGGATGGCATTTTTGCAAGAGATAGGGTGGGAAGAGGTGTAATCCAGGTAGCTGTGGGAGTCGGTGGGTTTGTAAAAAATGTCAGTGTCAAGTCAGTTTGTATTAATGGAGATGGGGAGGTCCAGGAAGGGGAGGGAGGTGTCAGAGATGGTCCAGGTAAATTTAAGGTCAGGGTGGAATGTGTTGGTGAAGTTGATGAATTGCTCAACCTCCTCGCAGGAGCACGAGGTGGCACCAATGCAGTCATCAATGTAGCGGAGGAAGAGGTGGGGAGTGGGGAAGATCAACTGTTCTACGTAGCCAACAAAGGCATAGCTGGGGCACATACGTGTGCGACCCTTTTGGTCTGGAGGAAGTGGGAGGATTCAAAGGAGAAATTGTTAAGGGTGAAGACCAGTTCGGCCAAACGAATGAGAGTGTCGGTGGAAGGATATTGTTGGGGACGTCTGGAAAGGAAAAAACAGAGGGCTTGGAGGCCCTGGTCATGGCGGATGCAGGTGTAGAGGGAGTGGATATCCATGGTGAAAATAAGGCATTGAGGGCCGGGGAAACGGAAGTCTTGGAGGAGGTGGAGGGCATGGGTGGTGTCTCGAACGTATGTGGGGAGTTCCTGGACTAGGGGGGAATAGGACAGTGTTGAGTTAGGTAGAGATGAGTTCAGTGGGGCAGGAGCATGCTGAGACAATGGGTCGGCCAGGGTGGTCAGGCTTGTGGATCTTGGGAAGGAGGTAGAACCGGGCAGTGCGGGGTTCCCGGACTATGAGGTTGGAAGCTGTGGGTGGGAGATCTCCTGAGGTGATGAGGTTGTGTATGGTCTGGGAGATGATGGTTTAGTGATGGGGAGTGGGGTCATGGTCGAGGGGGCAATAAGAGAAGGTGTCCTTGAGTTGGCGTCTGGCTTCAGCGGTGTAGAGGTCAGTGCGCCAGACTACCACTGCACCCCCTTTATCCGCTGGCTTGATGATGAGGTTGGGATTAGAGCAGAGCGATTGGAGGGCTGCGCGGGATGTCCAGGTGGATGCAGTGATCCCCCTCCTATTTATCTCTCCACCCCTCATTCCTGATGAAGGGCACCCGCCCGAAACGTCAACCCACCCCCCTCCTTCCCCCGCTCCTCGGATGCTGCCTGACCTGCGGTGCTTTTCCAGCAACACACCCTCAACTCTGATCTCCAGCATCTGCAGACCTCACTATCTCCTGAGTTGATTCAGCCTCCAGCACACTTGAAGATAATGCACTCTCCCATCCAACTATTTGCTGAGTGAAATTGTTTTTTTTTTCACCTTGTCGTTGTTTCTTTTGCACTTTCAAATCCCTTGCTTGTGATTCTTTATGAACAGGAGCAGCTTCTCCTTTTCTCATTTCCCCAGACTGCTCATCATTTTCAAAACTTCTATCAGATTTCCTCTCAAGGAGAGCAATCCCTATCCTCATAATTGAAGTTCCTCATCCCCAGATCGGTTCTTGTAAATTGTTTCAGTATTCTCTCTAATGCATTCACATCTTTCTTATAGAATAGCACCGAGAACTGTACACAATCCTCCAGCTGAGGCCTTCTTGTACTTTTTGGTTTCTACCTGACCTGCCATATTCACTCAACTGTGCACATGTACACCCAGTTTCCTCTGTTCCTGTACTCATTTAGAATTATACTCTCTATTGTCATTCAATATTCTTCCGAGAAAACGGAATAATTTCACACTGAAATGCAATGAAATTCATCTGACAGGTACTTGTCCACTCTCCTTCTGAAGTCCTGCACTGTCCTCCTCAGAGTTTATAATTCTTCCAAGTTTTGAGACATCTACAAACTTTGAAATTATTGCCTGCATGCCTCATGGAGTATCTACATGGAGTAAGTGCCTGGAAAGCACTGATAGAGGTGCTCCCAATGTGGTCTTCTCTACATCGGGAAAACCAAACGTAAACTTAGGGAATGGTCCACTGAGCATCACAGCCAGGCCCGCAGGGGCTGACCAGACTTCCCAGTCACTGTCCTTTTCCTTCCCCTTTCCAACAAGGCCATCCTTGGCCTCCTCCATTGCCACAATGAACCAAACCACAAATTGAAGGAACAACACCTTATCTTTTGCCTGGGCACCTACAGCCTGGAAGACTCAACATTGACTTCTCCAATTTCAAAGAACCTCCCTCCCCATCCCCTCACTCCCTTCCCAGCACCTCCCCCTCAATGCCACTCCTCCCTGCCCAACCAGATTCATTCCTCACATTGACCAACCAGGGTCATACCCTCTAGCTGTCTTCACCAATCCCCACTTTACTACCCGGCCCCCGCCTCATCCTTTATTTGCATCTCTCCCCCACACCCACCCCCAGTCCTGAAGAAGGGTTACACCCAAAACATGGACTTCTCCACCTCCTGACGCTGCCTGGCTTGCTGTGTCCTTCCAGCCTCCTGCCTGTCTACAGACGAAGTGGTGGAGGCAGACACAACAGCAGCATTCGAGAAGCACCTGGATGAATACATGAATAGGAAGGGAATAGAGGGATATGGATCCTGTAAGTGAGGACAGCTTTAGTGTGGAAGGGCAAAATGTGTCAGTGCAGGCTGACTGAAACTCCATTCCACAGCCCCATCTCCACTCCTACATGAACTGTCTGTAACCTTCTCCCTGGAGTATTGGAACCAGCAGCTATGTAAAGGTTATATACACTGATGTCTGGGTTATTTATTTTCAAAAATGCACAGTCATCTTCAATTGGGTTTAAAACTATTCTTTTGCTTGTTTCAGCCCACAATTACAATTTCAGGGGGAAAAAAACCACTTTACACAACTTAGAACATTCTGCAGTTTTGGCATATTTTTATTTTAGAAAGATAGCCAATGACTTATTGCAACTATACACTTTCATACAAGGATTTGGAATTTGAATTCAATATCGGGAATTTAAAAAGGCTAATGATGGCCAAGAATCCAATGTCAATTGGATGGAAAAGCCACCTGGTTCACTCATGTCCTTTAAGGTCGGAAACTGCCTGACACGACATGCGACTCCAGCCCGTTGACTCTGAACTGCCTTCTGGACAATGAGGGATGTGCAATAATTAATGGTCCAGCCAGTTATGTACCTCATGCCTTGATTTAAAAAAAAACTCACCTTCAGAAATATCACTCCGTCTGTGTGTTCCAGCCGTTTCTCCAACTTTGAGAGTTTCTGCTGAATAGACTTTAAATTCTCTTGAATTTCATGAAGATGTTGCTCCATTGGTTTGAGAATGTTTTCCTCTTGTTCCCTGAGATCTCGGAGTAAACTCTGCTCTTTCTCAGTCAGCATCTGGTGCATTTGGGAAAATTCGGATGTGATGTGGCTCTGAAGATTTGTGGATTCCTCCTGTGAAATGAAACATCAACACAATATTTTTCTGTTAAAAAAAACACAAATGGCCGAACCTAATGTTGAAGCCGAACCCAGGGAGATTTTACCTGAATTTGGGAAATCTTCTGTTTCTGCTGCTGCTCCATTTCTAGAGCCGCTGATTTCTTCTCTCTGAGAGAATCCAAGGAAGATTTCGCCCGATTCTGGGATTGGGAGAGAAAATCAGAAAATAAAAGAGTTAGACCATGAAAATGTGATGAAATAATCAGAGGATGGAATGTGTTTCCTTTTACCTTGTAGATTCCAACAGCTTCTTTAACCGGCATGAAGTTGTGAGATTTGTGTTCCCAGGAATCTCGACAAATCACACAGATCAATTTCTTGTCAGTTTCACAAAACAGCTTCAGTTCTTCCTGATGTTCCTCACAGTGATGTTTACTTTCCTTCTCTTGTGGATTCACATTTAATGTTCGAGCTTTCTCGGCCAGATCCGCTAAGGCCCGGTTTCCTCTGAGGCATCTGTCCGGAAACTCCTGTCTACATTCCGGGCAGGAGTTTATCTTTTGCCTTTCCCAACTCTGGGTGATACAGGAGCGGCAGAAGTTGTGTCCACAATCCAGTATAACCGGATCGGTGAAGAAATCCTGACAAATGGGACAGATTACCTCCTCGGTCCAACTCTCTCCCTGCTGTCTGGAAGCCATTCTCCCTCACCACGCCTGGTTACTCTTTCAGATTTGGTGTTGCTGGGATGGCCAATACTTTCCGTCCTGCGACTTCCCGGGAAATTCACCGCATTGCTTCGGAGGCTCGGGATATTTGCCGGTGTGGGTGTATTTTTATTGGTCAATGGACCCAAGACGGAACGGGGTGGGGATATTATAGGGCTGTGCACGGGTGGGGGCAGAGGAGACTGAGCGAGGATTGGGCAGAAGGAAGGAGGAGGGAATTGGCAGAGACCGCTCTGACAGGAACTAACAGGTGACCGAGGGTACAGCGGGGGGCTCTGTTATAGAAGCCGCTGCTCACTTACACCGTGTACTGTCACAGTGACCCACATGGGAATTGACGCCAAACAGTCATTTCTCTCCAAAACTTCATTTAAATTTGCTCTGTGCCCTGCACAGGTTCCATTTGGACACCGTACTCAACCCGGTAAAATGGGAGGGTGGAGGTGTTGGGAGGGAGACGGGAGGGAGGGATGAGGCGTTGTCTCGGTCCTTGGAGTACGTAGAGAGAGAGAGAGAGAGAGAAATCACGGGGCACAGCGAGACTGGAGAGGTCTGAGAGTTGGAAGGGGTCGATGAAGCCCTTTTTTGATGGTAGCGACTTCCGTGTGTGGCTAAGATAAAGTTTTCTCTGAGGAATCCTGAGGAGCTGGAAGCGAAGTTAACAAGAAAGGGTAATGCAGATATCATAAGCTCTTGAATACTCCAATAAATATGTGAGAAATTGCCCAGACCAGGGGAGATCAGAGTTGAATGTGTGACTCAGAGCTTGGATCCGAGGTACCGTGTGTAATGGGATTTGATTCGGAGGCTGGGAGCCAGCACCAATGTTGTCAGTCCGGTAGAACTGGAATACTCTGCACTTGGATCGGGAAGGGTCCAGTGTTCCATTGAGTAGAGTAGTTAGAGCTGTGGAAAGAGACCAAGAAAGAGCCTCCGAGTACAAATTCAGAAATAAATAGTATCTCTATCTTTCACAAACCCATCTGAAGAAGATGGAGACATTCAGACCTTTCCAACAATGTGGGTGTAACGTGGCTGAGGATCAGATCTTACATTTCCAAGGCAGCTTCACAACTTAGCGACCCAACTATTCCTGTGTCATGCGCAAACCGCACACCAGTACATTCTCTTTCAGCATGCAAGTCATTGCTGAGCATTGTCACTAATTGTGGCACCGGCACTGATCCTTATGATACACCACTAATTACAAATTGCTACCCTCCTTATCCCAACTTTATTACCCTGGAACTGTACTAATATACAACATCCAACACAGTGAACTGTTATCCTATTAAATAGTCAGGAATGCTTCCTTATTAAATGTTTTGCAGAAATCAGAATATTACAATCATTGTTTCCCCTTTATCTATCGTGTTTGTTCCTCCTCAAAGAATTCT
This sequence comes from Chiloscyllium plagiosum, assembly GCF_004010195.1. Classification (NCBI taxonomy): domain Eukaryota; kingdom Metazoa; phylum Chordata; class Chondrichthyes; order Orectolobiformes; family Hemiscylliidae; genus Chiloscyllium; species Chiloscyllium plagiosum. The sequence goes on from NW_025210692.1 coordinate 10,239, forward strand.
GGTAAATTTGTTAGACATGCTTACCCTTCATGAAGCCAATCAGACCCTGCTTGGTCATATTATATAAGTAGGAATGCTCTTGGGTCACATCCTTTACACTTTGGGAGGGAGACGGGAGGGAGGGATGAGGCGTTGTCTCGGTCCTTGGAGTACGTATAGAGAGAGAGAGAGAGAAATCACGGGGCACAGCGAGACTGGAGAGGTCTGAGAGTTGGAAGGGGTCGATGAAGCCCTTTTTTGATGGTAGCGACTTCCGTGTATGGCTAAGATAAAGTTTTCTCTGAGGAATCCTGAGGAGCTGGAAGCGAAGTTAACAAGAAAGGGTAATGCAGATATCATAAGCTCTTGAATACTCCAATAAATATGTGAGAAATTGCCCAGACCAGGGGAGATCAGAGTTGAATGTGTGACTCAGAGCTTGGATCCGAGGTACCGTGTGTAATGGGATTTGATTCGGAGGCTGGGAGCCAGCACCAATGTTGTCAGTCCGGTAGAACTGGAATACTCTGCACTTGGATCGGGAAGGGTCCAGTGTTGCATTGAGGAGAATAGTTAGAGCTGTGGAAAGAGACCAGGAAAGAGCCTCCGAGTACAAATTCAGAAATAAATGGTATCTCTATCTTTCACAAACCCATCTGAAGAAGATGGAGACATTCAGACCTTTCCAACAATGTGGGTGTAACGTGGCTGAGGATCAGATCTTACATTTCCAAGGCAGCTTCACAACTTAGCGACCCAACTATTCCTGTGTCATGCGCAAACCGCACACCAGTACATTCTCTTTCAGCATGCAAGTCATTGCTGAGCATTGTCACTAATTGTGGCACCGGCACTGATCCTTATGATACACCACTAATTACAAATTGCTACCCTCCTTATCCCAACTTTATTACCCTGTAACTGTACTAATATGCAACATCCAACACAGTGAACTGTTATCTTAATAAATAGTCAGGAATGCTTCCTTATTAAATGTTTTGCAGAAATCAGAATATTACAATCATTGTTTCCCCTTTATCTATCGTGTTTGTTCCTCCTCAAAGAATTCTGGTAAATTTGTTAGACATGCTTACCCTTCATGAAGCCAATCAGACCCTGCTTGGTCATATTATATAAGTAGAAATGCTCTTGGGTCACATCCTTTACACTGGACTAATATTTTCCACAACAACAGATGTTAATTAGCTCAGAGAGTGACCTGCTTTTTATGTCTCTTTCCCTTTCCATATCAAGGGGATCAATGGCAGTTTTCCAACTGATTCAGACTTTTACAGAATCTCAGGGTTCTCAGAAGCATCCACTGATAGTTATTTCCTTCAATATCCCATGATGCATCCTATCAGGTCCAGAGAACTTCAGCCTGGTGCTGTCAGTGCTGCTGACTATGTTAATCATTGGCTGTGTTTAGTTTGGAAATGTTAGAGTTGGTAGTTGGAGCTGTTATGAGAGTATGAATCTCTGCATGATATGTCGACCCAGTGTATTGTTCCAGAGACTCTGGCAATGTTGTAGGGATGCAAGGATTTTGCGGAGCTTGAATTAATTTTTTTAATAAAAGGGGGAGTGTAAAGTCTAACGATAACCATTGGGAGAGGAACACATCTGGTTCACCCATATCCTTTTTGTATTCACTGGGATGTGGGTGTCACTGGCTAGCCCAGCATTTATTGCTCGTCCTTAGCTGAGAAGGTGGTGGCGAGCTGCAGTCCAAGTGCTGTAGGTAAACCCACAATGCCATTATGGAAGCAACCTCATGGAAGATAACTGCCATCCTTACCTGGTGTGGCATACATGTGACTCCAGACCCACTGCTATCTGCTTGACTCTTACCTGTTCTCTGGGCAATTCAAGATGGGCAATGAATGGTTTATTTTAAAAAGTAACTGCAAATATTTCACATAACTCTTTCTTATTTAGACTTAGGGATTTAGTTTGATTGCATTTGCCTATGACCACTTTTACAAGATACAGTCATTGTCAAACACAAGGATAAAAGAAAGCTTTAAAAGTTGTTCAGAGTCAGTTTGGTTTTACTTCCCAAATCTTTGTTTTCTGATCAACTCAAAGGTAACTGCTGTTATTGAGCTGTCTGACTCCTTGCACGCACCAGGGAATTTTTTTTCATTTTGCAAAAGTAATGAAACCTTTATTTACCCAGATGCATTCCTCAATGTAAAGGTAGTTTTGATTTTTTCCTGCCTTGTCAGTCTCAGATCGAAGTGATAACATCAGATTTTGGGAATTCAGGTGGTTTCGATCTTGATAATGGAGCTTGATGTGCAAGTCAGTTCATGTAGGGAGTGAACAATCTGTTCGGGGAGAAACATATATCACGCAACACCCGCATTTGTCAAGCTGAGTGAGAAAAACATGCAGAAAGTTCAGTTGGAGAAAGTAGTCAGTGAGACCTGGATCTTAAATAAAGTGTTCGTAATTTTGTTGGTACCTAAAAGGGACTGTTTTGAAATGTGCAAACTTATGTTTCTGGGAAGAGGTCAAGCTAATGTTTTGAGTCTAGATGACAATTCATCAGAGCTGACCAATCACTTAATCTGAACTAATAACTACCCCCTCACCCCTTCCCAATCTATAGCATAAATACTATCCCCTCCACATTTCACTTCAGCTCTGATGAAGGGTCATCCAGATTTGAAAAGTTAGCTTGCTCTCTCTCCATTGATGCTGACTGACCTGCTGAGATCTCCAGCATTTGTTGTTTTCAGTGCAGATTCCAGCATCTGCAGTAACTTGCTCCAACATGTTATATCTCTGTTGAATCTTGAAGCTACCTTTGCTCATCAATGGGGACACCTCCCACCATGTACATAACAGGTACTTATGTGATTCGGCCAACATTGTCTATCTCATATGCTGCAGGCAAGGATGCCCTGAGGCATGGTACATTGGCAAGACCAAGCAGAATGGTACGACAATGGATGAATGGACACCACACAACAATCACCAGCCAAGAGTGTTCCCTACCAGTCAGGGAACACTTCTGCGGTCCAGAACATTCGGCCTCAGACCTTCAGGTGACATCCTTCAAGGCAGAGTTTGGGACGGGCAACAACGCAAAGTGGCCAAGCAGAGGCTGATAACCAGGTTCGGTACCCATGGGGATGGCCTCAACTGGGACCTTGGGTTCATGTCACACCACAGCTGACCCCACTGCACTACTCCCTCTCTCACACTCTCTCTTTCACACACACACACACACACATGCAGACTCTCTCTCATACACAAACTCTTTCTTATACATTCACACATATGCAAACCCCCACACACACACACTTTCACAGACATACACTCCTTTATACTCACCCACATACACATACACACACTCTCTCACAGACACTTGCAGCCTCCTCTGTTCCCCCCACACAGTGCAGATTCCAGCATCTGCAGTAACTTGCTCCAACATGTTATATCTCTGTTGAATCTTGAAGCTACCTTTGCTCATCAATGGGGACACCTCCCACCATGTACATAACAGGTACTCATGTGATTCGGCCAACATTGTCTATCTCATATGCTGCAGGCAATGATGCCCTGAGGCATGGTACATTGGCAAGCAGATGGTACGACAATGGATGAATGGACACCACACAACAATCACCAGCCAGGAGTGTTCCCTCCCAGTCAGGGAACACTTCAGTGGTCCAGGACATTCGGCCTCAGACTTTCAGGTGGCCATCCTCCAAGACAGACTTTGGGACAGGCAACAATGCAAAGTGGCCAATCAGAGGCTGATAACCAGGTTCGGTACCCTCGGGGATGGCCTCAACTGGGACCTTGGGCTCATATCACTCTACAGGTGACCACACACACACACTTATGCAGACCCTCTCTCATAGGCAAACCCTCTCTTATACATTCACACATACACACACACCCTCTCACAGACTTATACTCCTTTACACTCACCCACACACTCTCTCATAGACACTCACAGCCTCCCCCACCACACACACACATCCACCACACATACACACACACACACATATGTATGTACACACATATAATTTTGTGGGGTGAGTTTGTACTTGCAGATTACATTTTATTTTGTTCAAAATCTGCATAAATCCATGTAAGATTCTGTAATTCCGTTTTTTAGAAATAACATCAGTCTGAACATTTGGACACAGACAGACAGATTTTGGCCTGATACCTTCAATGCAGTATCTGAGCTGACATGGCACCTATTGTTAAAGTTCACTTGAGAATGTAACTTTTGAAAAAACGTTCTGGGATTTACATAAGAAAGAATTGAAACCCAACATAGTCATTCTAAAAGATGAGAGACTTAACAAACAATCCAGATTTTTTTCAATATATCATTTCAGTTGCATCACACAGTAAACGTTTGCGATAAATTGTGTGTCGTACGATCTTATACTCCACAACCATCTGATGAAGGAGCAGCACTTCCAAATCAACCTGTTGGACTATAACCTGGTGTTGTGTGATTTTTAACACAACTCACTGTCCCTAATAACTGAAAAGGAAGAAGCACATCAATCTATACTAGGACATAGCAATGGAATAGAGTCAGTGGAGTGTGATAAAGCCTAACTGAGACTTAGAGTGCATCTGTGTAAGTAAGGAGGCATCTGTGTAAATAAGGAGGTCTGTAGCTCAGTGGGTACCATCACTCCTACTCAGTGACAATCACTGGGTACAATCCAGGATGTGAAGGTAAATCAAGGTGTGTTTATAACGTGGCCACACAGGTCAAGTATAAACTTTTAACCCTTTCCAAATACGTCAAACATCAGAGCAGACATTACTTTTTGTCCTTTGTTGTGGATTTGTGGACAGTGAGCTCAGCTGCTTAGGTGGCCTTTTTTTTACCAAATTGATGATAACAGCAGGGGTTTCAATCCCCAATCAGGCTGGTGTGGCTTTGTAACCTGACTCCTTGCCTGAACCACAATGGGCGTTGCAGTGGTTGGGATTACATTCAGTCAGTCAGCTGAGGAAAAGTTTGGAACTGATGTTGCTTAGAGGGATGTGAAGCGTACCCTCATCTGGGGACCATCAGGAAGCAGGGGAAGGAGCGCATTGCATTTGCAATACTTCTCTAACAACACAGACTAATTTACAACTGAGAGTTGAAGATATGACTCCAATACTGGTGTGGGAGTATTTTACACATGGGGCACAAACACCAGTGCTAGAGAAAAGTGGAACGGTACCATAAAGATAGGCTGCTCTGGAAACATACGAGAATTAGAGTTCTGGTGATTCTAAACTTAAAAAAATGAGTGCAAGGCTTTATAGATGAGGAAATTTAAAAAGGTAACAAGGAAGAATCGTGCAATCACGTGGAGCAGTGACACAGATAATGATAGAGAAAGGAAAGGAGTTTTGAGAAGGATGGTTCTCATGGTTATGGAAGGAAGTTCAGAATAGCATGAAACAGAAAGAAACATTGTATAAATCTGTAGAAAATTAATGGTTGCTAAAAAGATTGGGCAGAAATCAAGAAATCAGACGGTTAGATCGGCTGGACAGCGAGAGCCTTTTTTCTCAGATGGTGGTGGCTAGCATGAGGGGATAAAGCTTTAAATTGAGGGGAGACAGATATCAGAGGTAGTTTCTTTATTCAGAAAGTAGTAGGGGTGTGGAAGGCATTGCGCGCAACAATAGCGGACTCCCCAACTTTAAGGGCATTTAAATGGTCATTGGATAGGCACATGGATGAAAATGGAATCGTGTCAATTAAATGGGCTTCAGATTACAAGGAACAGAAAATAGAATCCACAAATAACGTATCCTATTCAAACTATAAAGGCTATCCCGACTTAATGATGCTGTTTTAAAAAATACTTGTAACAATACACCCCTTGGCATAAAGAGGTAAAAATCAAAACAGAGACGTACAGGTTTTTAAATCAGAGGAGAGAGAGCCCAGCCTTTCTTCATACACACTGCTGCTGAACTGAATCGACAAAACTCAGCTGCTCAGACTGGCCACTCCCTTTCATTATGCAAGTTATTTTAAAACATGAAAGTCTTTGGCCTGAGATATTATCTCTTTAGAAGTAAATAAAAAGGGCCCAAATAAACTGTTCAACCCTTCCCCAACTCAGACATTTCAGAGTCTGGGCTGTTTTATACCCTCTATTAAAGAAAACCAAGGACAAAATCCAAAAGATGTGCAGGTCAGGTGAATTGGCCATGCTAAATTGCCCATGGTGTTAGGTGCATTTGTCAGGGGTAAATATAGGGTCAGGGAATGGGTCTGGGTAGGTTATTCTTCAGAGGGTCGCCCATAGTGCTCAGGGATGTGCAGGTTAGGGTGGATTGGCCATGCTAAATTACCCCACAGTGCTCAGGGATGTGCAGGTTAGGGTGGATTAGCCATGCTAAATTGCTGCACAGTGTTCAGGAATGTGCAGGTTAGGGCGGATTGGACATGCTAAATTGTCCCATAGTGCTCAGGGATGTGCAGGTTCGGGTGGTTTGGCCATGCTAAATTACTCATAGTGTTCAGGGATGGGAAGGTTAGGGTGGATTAGCCATGGAAATTGCCCGTAGTGTTCAGGGATGTGAAGGTTAGTGTGGATTGGCTGTGCTAAATTACCCATAGTGCTCAGGGATGTGCTGGTTAGGGTGGATTGGCCATGCCATGTTGCCCCATAGTGTTCAGGGATGTGCTGGTTAGGGTGGATTGGCCGTTCTGAATTACCCATAGTTGTCAGGGCAATGCAGGTTTGGGTGGATTGGCCATGCTAAATTAACCATAGTGCTTAGGGATGTGCAGGTTAGGGTGGATTGGCCATGGGAAATTACGCACGGTGTTCAGGGATGTGCAGGTTAGGGTGGATTGGCCATACTAAATTACCCATAGTGCTCAGGGCAATGCAGGTTAGGGTGGATTGGCCATGGGAAATTACGCACGGTGTTCAGGGATGTTCAGGTTAGTGTGGATTGGCCATGCTAAATTGCCCTCGTAGTGTTCCGGGATGTGCAGGCTTGGGTGGATTGGCCATGCTAAATTACCCATAGTGCTCAGGGATGTGCAGGTTAGGGTGGGTTGACCATGCTAAAATGCCCTTGTGGTGTTCAGGGATGTGCAGGTTAGGGTGGATTGGCCATGCTAAATTTCCCATAGTGCTCAGGGTTGTGCAGGTTAGGGTGTGTTGGCCATGCTAAAATGCCCTCATAGTGTTCAGGGATGTGCATGTTGGGGTGAATTGGCCATGCTAAATTACCCATAGTGCTCAGGGATGTGCAGGTTAGGGTTGGTTTGCAATGCTAAAATGCACTCGTAGTGTTCAGGGATGTGCAGGTTAGGGTGAATTAGCCGTGCTAATTACCCCATAGTGTTCAGGGATGTGCAGGTAAGGGTGGGTTGGCCATGCTAAATGTCCCATAGTATTCAGGGATGTGGAGGTTCGGGTGGACTGGCCATGCTAAATTACCCATCGTGTTTAGGGATGGGAAGGTGAGGGTGGATTAGCCATGGAAATTGCCCATAGTGCTCAGGGATGTGCAGGTTAGGGTGGATTGGCCGTGCTAAATTGCCCCATAGTGTTCAGGGATGTGCAGGTTAGGGTGGATTGGCAATGCTAAATTACCCCATAGTGCTCATGGATGTGCAGGTTAGGGTGGATTGGCCATGCTATATTGCCGATAGTGTCCAGGGATCTATAGGTAAGGGTGGATTGGCCGTGCTAAATTCCCCATAGTATCCAGGAATGTGCAGGTTAGGGTGGATTGGCCATGGGAAATTACCCACAGTGTTCAGGGATGTGCAGTTTAGGATGGATTGCCCGTGCTAAAATGCCCCATAGTGCTCAGGGATGTGCAGGTTAGGGTGGATTGGCCATGGGAAATTACCCATAGTGTTCAGGGATGTGGAGGTTAGGGTGGATTGGCCATGCTAAATTACCCCATATTGTCAGGGATGTGCAGGATATGGTGGATTGGCCATGCTAAATTACCCATAATGTTCAGGGATGTGCAGGTTAGGGTAGATTGGCCGTGCTAAATTGCCCATAGTGTTCAGGCATGTGCAGGTTAGGGTGGATTGGTCGTGCTAAATTACCCATAGTGCTCAGGGATGTGCAGGTTAGGGTTGGTTTGCAATGCTAAAATGCACTCGTAGTGTTCAGGGATGTGTAGGTTAGGGTGGATTGGCCATGCTAAATTTTCCCATAGTGCTCAGAGATGTGCATGTTAGGGTGGATTGGCCATGCTGAATTACCCATAGTGTTCAGGGATGTGCAGGTTAGGGTGGATTGGCCATGCTAAATTACCCATCGTGTTCAGGAATGTGCAGGTTAGGGTGGATTGGCCGTGCTAAATTACCCATCGTGTTCAGGAATGTGCAGGTTAGGGTGGATTGGCCATGGGAAATTACCCTCATTGCTCAGGGATGTGCAGGTTAGGGTGGATTGGTCATGGGAAATTGCCCTCGTATTGCTCAGGGATGCGCATGTTAGTTGCATTAATCAGGGGAAATGCAGAGTCAGAGGGAATGGGTCTGTGTGGGTTACATTTTGGAGGGTCAGTGTGGACTTGTTGGGCCAAATGGCCTGTTTCCACATTGTTGGGATTCTATGATTTGTACTCACCTGGTCAGTCTGCTATTTGCACAGAAAGCTTCCAGAAGGATGTGCCTGGCTGGGAGGGAAATTCCGTTCCCCTGGGTAGATTGGACTGTTGTCCCTGGAGTAAAGAAGGCTGAGAGCTGATTGGGTCGTGCTGTTGAAAATAGTGAGGGGGTTTGGATGGGGCAGAGGGGGAGAAACTGTCCCCCTTGGCTGGAGGGACAGAGCCAGCAGTGTGGATGATCTCTGACCGACTTCGAGCTCCATGTCGGACAGGAATCGTTCACACAGATGGCTGTGCATCCCTGCCAAGCCAAGCCAAGTGGTACCCTGGACCAGCACCTCACTGTGTGCTGATGTGGGTAAGTGGGAGATTGGGGGGGGGGTCCTGTCAAACAACGACCCCCCCCCCACTGTGGCGTGAATGTGTTCCCCCTGCAGCTTTGCAGACGGTGTGACTGACCTTTCTTGTTTCAGAAGGAGGTGGTGATGATGCAGGAGGCCAAGCCGGATTGCTATGGCAAGTGGTATTTGCCGGCAGGGAGGATGGAGCAGAACGAAACCATCGTGCAGGCGGTGAAGAGAGAGGTCCTGGAGGAAACCGGCCTGGAGTGTGAGCCGTACACCCTGCTGAGCGTGGAGGAGAGGGGTCCTCGCTGGATCCGCTTTGTCTTTATGGCCAGAGTCACAGGTTTGCTTTTCTCCATCAGTGCCGAGGGATTGCGAAGGCTGGGGCTGTGTGATACTGAGTGCAGATCACTGTCAGCTTACAGTGTGGAAACAGGCCCAACACCGACCCTCCCCGTACAGTAACCCACCCAGACCCGTTCCCCAACCCTATACTTCTCCACGTACCCCTGGCTAATGCACCGAACCTCCACATCCCTGAACACAAATTTCCCCATGGCCAGTTCACCCTGACCTGCACATCTTTGGGCTATGGGAGGAAACCGGGGCACCCGGAGGAATCCCACGCAGACATGGGGAGAATGTGCAAACTCCACACAGAGTCGCCCGAGTTTGGAATAGGACCTGGGTCGCTGGCGCTGTGAGGCAGCAGTGCTAACCACTGAGCCACCGTGACAGAGTGGGCGGATGAGGTTTAGCGAAGTGTGAGGTCACGCATTTTGATCAGAAGGACTCTGAAGGACAGTATAAAACACAGGAGTACAATTCAAAAGTTGCTCCTGGAGCAGAACGACCTGGATGGGTAGATCACTGAAAGTGGTAGAGCGCAGTTAATAAAACAGACAGTGTCCGCAGCTTTATCAATAGGGGCCTCGAGTTCAAGGTGATATTGATCTTGTACAAGGCACTTGTTAGACCCCGGCTGAGGTATTGTGTCCTGTTGTGGGCGCCATGTTCTTGGAAAGATGT
>NW_025210693.1:0-6065 GCF_004010195.1 Chiloscyllium plagiosum
GGAGTAATAAGGTCGGGGAATGGGTCTGGGTGGGTTACTCTTGGGAGGGTCATGTTGGGCAAGACGGCCTGTTTCCACGCTGTCGGGACTGTATGATTGCGTGAGGTCTTGTCGACCGTGGTCAGATCAAAATCAGGTCTGACTGAGGGTGGAAAGCAAGCTGGAGAGGTCAAATATCCCGTCGAGAAAAGCAATGGAGACCATGCGGTGGATTTGGGTTCTTGTCCGAAAGGAAAGCAGTGCTCAGGGATACCGGGAGAAGCTGGGGATTCACTGGGATGGCCGGCTGAGTTGGAGAGCCGTGGCGGGTAGTATGGCCTCCTCCTGTGGTATAACAATTCGGCAACGCTGTACCCCACCTTGCGAGCGCAAGTCCCAGCGAGGAGGAGGGATGGTGGTCGGGTGCTGGCTGCTCTCTCTCTCTCTCTCTCTCACCACCTTCTGCACCAAGCGGGTGCATAAGTCAATTGGAAACCCTATCTAACCTGGCAGGGGGTGTACGGCAAGCATCCAGCACACCCTGCCTGGCATCATTGGGTGGCTGGGTAGCGCGGCACTGCATGTTTGGTGACAGCTCTAAGTGTGTGTGTGTGTTGCAACCGATCGGAAACTGGGTGGATCAAAGTTTGCATTTTCTCCACTGACCTGAGTTTTGCGTTCTCGTCCGGTGTGTTTCGGACACACAACTCCAAACCTTCCCCCCCCCCCCCCACCCACCTTCCTGCCACCCACTCAACCCAGGTGGACCTCCTGAGATCGTTCGTCTTCCGAAACTCCAAGCAGAGGTACACCGGTATTCCCATTGTCGCAGCTAATATGGACACGGTGGGGACGTTCGAGATGGCCAAAGCACTTAACAAGGTGAGTTGCAGGCATTGATGTTGCCGATAGATCCCCCTAGTGGCTCTCCTGCTTGTCTTGGTGCTCTGAGTCAGCTCTCTGTGATATTCCCACTCCTTACGCCACAGTCATCCAGCACGGAAACTGACCCCTCGGTCCAACCGGTCCGTGCCGACCCTAATCCCAAACTAAACCGGTCCCATCTGCCTGCTCCTGGCCCATATCCCTCCAAACATTTCCGAATCCAAAAACGTTGTAACTGTACCTGCGTCAACCACTTCCTCAGGAAGTTCATTCCACACTCAAAATTGCCCCTCCCCGCATGGCCTTTATAAATCTTTCTCCTTCCACGGTACGGTGGCTCAGTGGTTAGCGCTGCTGCCTCCTGGACCCAGGTTTGATTCCAGCCTCGGGCGACGAGAGGTTTATAAAATCATGAGGGGGCATGGACAGGATAAATAGACAAAGTCTTTTCCCTAGGGTGTGGGAGTCCAGAACTAGAGGGGCATAGGTTTAGGGTGAGAGGGGAAAGATATAAAAGAGACCTAAGAGGCAACTTTTTCATGCAGAGGGTGGTACGTGTGTGGAATGAGCTGCCAGAGGGATGTGGTGGAGGCTGGTACAATTGCAACATTTAAAAGGTGGATGGGTATATGAATAGGAAGGGTTTGGAGGGATATGGGCCGGATGCTGGCGGGTGGGACTAGATTGGGTTGGGATGTCTGGTCGGCATGGGCAAGTTGGGCCAAAGGGTCTGTTTCTGTGCTGTACATCTCCATGACTGTCTGTGTGGAGTTTGCACATTCCCCCCATGTATGCGTGGGTTTCCTGCGGGTGCTCTGGTTTCCACTCACAGTCCAAAGGTGTGCAGGTTAGAGTCGATTGGCCGGGCTAAATTACCCATAGTGCCCAGGGATGTGCAGGTTAGAGTCGATTGGCCGGGCTAAATTACCCATAGTGCCCAGGGATGTGCAGGTTAGAGTGGATTGGCCATGCTAAATTACCTATAGTGCCCAGGGATGTGCAGGTTAGGGTGGATTGGCCATGCTAAATTACCCATAGTGCCCAGGGATGTGCAGGTTAGAGTCGATTGGCCGGGCTAAATTACCCATAGTGCCCAGGGATGTGCAGGTTAGAGTCGATTGGCCGGGCTAAATTACCCATAGTGCCCAGGGATGTGCAGGTTAGAGTCGATTGGCCGGGCTAAATTACCCATAGTGCCCAGGGATGTGCAGGTTAGAGTCGATTGGCCGGGCTAAATTACCCATAGTGCCCAGGGATGTGCAGGTTAGAGTCGATTGGCCGGGCTAAATTACCCATAGTGCCCAGGGATGTGCAGGTTAGAGTCGATTGGCCGGGCTAAATTACCCATAGTGCCCAGGGATGTGCAGGTTAGAGTCGATTGGCCGGGCTAAATTACCCATAGTGCCCAGGGATGTGCAGGTTAGAGTCGATTGGCCGGGCTAAATTACCCATAGTGCCCAGGGATGTGCAGGTTAGAGTCGATTGGCCGGGCTAAATTACCCATAGTGCCCAGGGATGTGCAGGTTAGAGTCGATTGGCCGGGCTAAATTACCCATAGTGCCCAGGGATGTGCAGGTTAGAGTCGATTGGGACCTCCCATGACCCAGTGAAGAAAATCCCAGCCCATCCAGCCCCCTCTGCTTATAACGTAAACCCTCCAGTCCTGGCGACGTCCCTGGTAAATCTCTTCCGAACCCCCTCCAGCTTTAATAATAGCCTTCCTGTCACGGGGCGACCGGAACTGCAGAAGAGGCCTCACCGACATCCTGCACAACCTCAACATGACGTTCCCAACTCCATTATTCAAAAAAAGTCTTGAGTGATGAAGGCAAGAGTGCAAAGTGCCTGCTTCATCCCGCCCCCGTCTCTCTGTGATGCAAATTTCAAAGAATTACGTGCATGACTCCCTCGCTGCTCTACACCGCTATCTAATGTCCCAATTTTACTTGTACAAATCGTGCCCTTGTTTATTTTACCAAAATGCGACATCTCGCATTTATCCAAATTAAACTCTTTCCTCGGGGCTTTGGAGGCGTATTTCTTTTTCTCTCTGTGACGTTAACACTCAGGAGACGAGAATTCAGATTCCCAAGTGAGGCAGCAATACGCGACATAACTTGAGAATTTTCACACGGAACCAAAGCTCGCGTCGGTAACGGATTTTTTCAGAAAAACCCATCGTGGAGTCACCGGCACTTGTGACTCGCTCGGCCATTTTAGGGGTAATGGTAATGACCGGGGGATCAGTCTTCCAAAGTTCAGGCGATTGTTTCGGGCACGTGGCAGTTTGGTGGGATTTGAATTCAGGAAGAATATGGAATTCAAACCTAGCCTCAAGGCGATTGTTGCAGAAACCTTTCAGGTTCACTGGTGGTCCATCAGGGAAGGCAGTCCCCTCAGCTGGTCTGCTCTCTATGGGACTCCAGACCCACCACGCCCCAGGGGTGGCCAAGACGTGCGGGGTAAAATCCGACAGAACTGCGGGTGCCGGAATTCCGGATCACGGTCGGACATTGCCGGACGTGAGAAACAAAAGGACAGGATTTGCGGGAAAGGCTCCGCAGGTCTGTCAGCCTCTGTGGGGAGAAATGATAGTCAACCTTCGGTCTGAACGCTTCCTCAGAACCGATGGTAGCTAGGAAAGAGTTGTTTTTTTTGTGCAGGATGTAGGGTGACGGGGGAGGGATGGGTGAGGAGTAAGCGATAGGTGGAGATAGAGTCATAGAGATGTACAGCACGGAAACAGACCCTTCGGCCCAGCCGACCAGATATCCCAACCCAATCTAGTCCCACCTGCCAGCAGCTGGCCCATATCCCTCCAAACTCTTCCTATTCCTGTCCCTATCCACAATGCTGTCATTGTACCAGCCCCCACCACTTCCTCTGGCAGCTCATTCCATACACGTACCACCCTCTGGGTGAAACAAGTTTCCCCTTAGGTCTCTTTTATATCTTTCCCCTCTCACAAATGCCCCTCTAGTTCTGGGCTCCCCCACCCCAGGGAAAAGACCTTGCCTATTTACCCCCTATCCATGCCCCTCATGATTTTATAAACAAGGTCCCTCAGTGCCCTCCGACGCTCCAGGGAAAGCAGCCCCAGCCTGTCCAGCGCCTCCTTGTAGCTCAAACCCTCCAACATCCTTGTAAATCTTTTCTGAAGCCCTCTCAAGTTTCACAACATCTTTCCGATAGGAAGGAGACCGGAGTTGCACGCAATATTCCAGTCAGGGTGTTAAATGCCGGGTGATGCTCACATCTTTTTTTTTTTGCAAAAGCCAACCAGTTTCCACTTGGAAGCCATGACCCGGAATCTGCCACACCACACTTGGGCATCATTCCCAGATCTTGACAGGAAATTTCCCATCTTGCTTCACGTCCTTGACCTTCACCTGTCACAGAAAATGGCTTCCCTCCGTTGACTCTGTCCTGACCCCTGCTTTTGAAAACCAGCTCTTGAGTATTATCAATCTCCTTTTACCACAACCGTTTCTATCAATCTTTGCTGCGCACACCTTGACGCCTTCACTTCCTTCTGAAAGACGCAACAATATTTTCCCAAATGACCCCCATAAATTCCTGCTCTTCCTGGAAGCAGAGGCAAGCAGTCAAAAATGCGTGGTCTTCGTAACCATCAGAATCCTGAATGTGAAAGCGGCCACGCAAATAGATTGGGTTTTAAAGAATGGGGCACGGCATGTTTGCTGTTATCGGTCGGGGAATGGAGTACATGAGCCAGGATGTCATGTTGGCGGCTCAGCGGTTAGCACCGCTGCCTCGTGGCGCCAGGGACCCGGGTTCGATTCCAGCCTCGGGCGACTGTCTGTGTGGAGTTTGCACATTCTCTCCCCCCACCCAGTGTCTGCGTGGGTTTCCTCCGGGTGCTCCGGTTTCGTTCCACAGTCCAAAGATGTGCAGGTCAGGGTGGATTGGCCGTGCTAAATTACCCATAGTGCCCATGGCTGTGCAGGTTAAGGTGGATTGGCCGTGCTAAATTACCCATAGTGCCCATGGCTGTGCAGGTTAGGGTGGATTAGCCAGGCTAAATTACCCATAGTGCCCAGGGATGTGTAGGTTAGGGTGGATTGGCCGTGATAAATTACCCATAGTGTCCAGGGATGTGCAGGTTAGGGTGGATTGACCGTGCTAAATTACCCGTAGTGCCCAGGGATGTGCAGGTTAGGGTGGATTGACCGTGCTAAATTACCCATAGTGCCCAGGGATGTGCAGGTTAGGGTGGATTGGCCGTGCTAAATTACCCATAGTGCCCAGGGATGTGCAGGTCAGGGTGGATTTGCCGTGATAAATTGTCCACAATTGTTAGGTGCATTAGTCAGAGGGAAATGCGACTGGGGGGGGTTACTCTTCGTAGGGTTGGTGTGGGACTTGTTGGGCCGAAGGGCCTGTTTCTGCACCGTAAGGGAATCTAATCTAATCTAATCTAATCATGTTGCAGCCTTATAAGACTTTGTTTAGGCCACGCTGAGAGTATTGCCTTCATTTCTGGTCGCCACGTAATGGGAAGGATGCAGGGTTTTCTGCTCTCCTGTTCCTAGCACCGACCCACTGTCCACGTCACCTCTGCTGTTTGTCTTCCCCGCGCAGTTCTCACTTTTCACCACCATCCACAAGCACTGTACCTTGGAGGAATGGAAGGAGTTTGCCGTCAATAACCCCGACTGCCTGCAGGTGAGGAGGAGTGAGGGGGTAAACTCGGGGGCGTCAAGGGTGGTTTCGGAGTTCAGAACCACCCTTGGGATTGTTGGGAGGGTGCTGTCGGTTTTGAGGGCAGGCTCGGGCTTTGGGAAGACTGTGGGAGGGGGCGGGGTGAGAACTCTGCGCAGGAGAGACGCTCAAGGGGGGCATCGGACGATGGATTTGGATGCAGACGGGGACCCGATGGGAAAATGGGGACAACGGATCTGCTGCCGCACACAGGTCTGTGACAGCAACAGGAGCTGGCCTGTTTAGAAGCTGACTTATTTCCTGAGAGGGGCTGCGAGTCCAGGTTGCCGGGGGGGGCCGAGGAGGGTAGAGGAGTGATGGGGATCTCAGAGTAACGCCACAGCAGTTGGTAACAGTTGTGCCGTAAGGCGGAAGAAATAGTCAAGCGAGCTTATCGTGGGGCGGGATGGCCCTCTCATGGTGCAGTGGTAGTGGCAGGTTGGGCGAGGCGCACAGGATCCAAACAGATTTCTATACAC
>NW_025210693.1:6625-9033 GCF_004010195.1 Chiloscyllium plagiosum
CTCTGTCTCTCTCTCTCTCTCTCTGGCTGCAACCCCATCCACAGAATGTGGCCGTGAGCACTGGCACCAGCTCCAGCGACTTCGAGAAGCTGACAGCCATCCTGCAGCATGTGCCCGACGTCCGCTACATCTGCCTGGACGTTGCCAACGGATACTCGGAGCACTTTGTGCAGTCCGTGAAGGACGTCAGGAAAAAGTTCCCGGACCACACCATCATGGTAAGAGCTGGGCGGACCTCTGCGTTACCGTCTGCCAGTGCTGCCTTTTGGGCGAGCCCCCTCCCCCCACCTCATGCCCAGCCGACCGGGTGCTCTTGCGCATCTGTAGTGGTCCCATCACCCCTTATCCAGCATCGGCGACCGATTTACACCTGGCAGGACCCCGCAGACAGCCACCCCACGGTGTGGAGTTTGTCTGGTTTGTTTTCTGAGCGATGCCGGTTCAAGGAATGACTCTCCCCTGGGGAAAAACACCTCACTGCCCACCAGGCGGCCAGGGGATCGTGTACGGCGCCCCAGATGAGGGCCAGGACAGAGCACCTCAGTGAAAGAAACAGGCCCTTCGGCCCAACCTGTCTGTGCCGACCCAGATACCCCTAACCTGATCTCGTCCCGTTTGTCAGCGCTTGGCCCGTATCCCTCCAAACCCTTCCTGTTCCTGTCCCTATCCACAATGCTGTCATTGTACCAGCCTCCAGCACTTCCTCTGGCAGCTCATTCCACACACGTACCACCCTCTGGGTGAAAAAGTTTCCCCTTAGGTTCCTTTTGTATCTTTCCCCTCTCACCCTTGACCTATGCCGTCTCATTTAGGACTGCCCTACCCCGGGGGAGTGGGGGGGAGGGGGTTAAGGACCTTGGCTGTTCATCCATCCCTCCCCACCTGGGATCCTGTGCGGGTCCACGATCACATGACGAGCCTCCTGATCTCCCGGAATGAGCGTTCCTTAACCAGCTGCTCCCCCACGTCCTGCCGCAGTTTTTCAGTCTCCTCCCCAGTCCAAGCTGAGGGTAAATCCCGATGTGTAATCTGTCCTGCTGATTCCCTCTCCCCAGGCAGGAAACGTGGTGACGGGTGAGATGGTGGAGGAGCTCATCTTAGCCGGAGCCGACATCGTCAAGGTTGGGATCGGACCAGGTAATTACGAGCGAGAACGTGCTCGAGTGTACCGCCTGCGTACTTGGGAGGGATGTGCCCAGGTACCTGCAGGAGATGCGTTTCATGGTTGGCGCAGGAGGGGTCGCGGGTCCTGTTTGTTCCTGCCCGTCAACATTATCAATCATCTTGGAGCTTTTTAAAAATCACTCAGGAGTTGTGGCTGTTGCTTTCCCAGTCCAGTGTTTGTTGCACATCCCCAGTCCCACCTGGAGGAGGCAGCGGTGAGCTACCCCCTTGAACACTGCAGTGTCAGGGGGGCAGGAGGGCTCACAGATGGGAGGGAGCGGGGAGCTGCCGTCTTGAACACTGCAGTGTCCGGGTGTAGGAGGGCTCACAGATGGGAGGGAGCGGGGAGCTGCCATCTTGAACACTGCAGTGTCCGGGGGTGCAGGAGGGCCCACAGATGGGAGGGAGGGAGCTATCAGGATTTTGACCCAGCGACGCGGAAGGGTCAGCCGATAGATTTCCAAGTCAGGGTGAACCGGAGGGGACCTTGGCAGGAGCTGGTGGTGTTCTTCTGTGTCCAATAGCCTTGGGCAGTGGATAGGGTGGGTTTGGGAAGAGGGCTCTGCAAGGGGATTTGGTGAGTTGCCGCAGTGCATCCCGTAAATGGTACCTTCTGCACGTCGGTTGAGGAGGGAGTGGGAGTTTGAAGCAGGGGATTGGAATACCTGTTAAGTGAGTGTTGTTGTAGCTGCAGTGCCCTGGCTGTGGGTTTGGATCAGTATATAGGCCTGGTCACGTAAGGATGGCAGATTTCCTTCATGGGAGGACATTCATGAAAATGGTGGTTCATGTGGTCATGACAGGAGTTGGGAGGTCATGTTGCGGCTGTACAGGACATTGGTTAGGGCCACTGTTGGGATATTGCGTGCAGTTCCGCTCTCCTTCCAATGTTGTGAAACTTGAAAGGGTTCAGAAAAGATTTACCAGGAGGTTGCCAGGGTTGGAGGGTTTGAGCTGCAGGGAGAGGCCAAACAGGGTGGGGCTGTTTTCCCTGGAGCGTCGGAGGCTGAGGGGTGACCTTATAGAGGTTTACAAAATCGTGAGGGGCATGAATAGGATAAATAGACAAAGTCTTTTCCCTGAGGTGGGGGAATCCAGAACGAGAGGGTTAGGGTGAAAGGGGAAAGATATAAAAGAGACCTACGGCGCAACATTCTCACACAGAGGGTGGTACGTGTGTGGAATGAGCTGGCAGAGGAAGTGGTGGAGGCTGGTACAATTGCAACATTTAAAAGGCATTTGGA
>NW_025210693.1:10166-12077 GCF_004010195.1 Chiloscyllium plagiosum
GCTTTGGAAAGGGGTGCAGAGGAGATTTACCGGGACGTTGCCTGGTGTGGGAGGGGAAGGTCTTACGAGGAAAGGCTGAGGGACTTGAGGCTGTTTTCGTTAGAGAGAAGGCGGCTGAGAGGTGACCGAATTGAGACCTATAAGATAATCAGAGGGTTCGATAGGGTGGGCAGTCAGAGCATTTTCCCTCGGACGGTGATGGCGAGCACGAGGGGGCACAGCTTTAAACTGAGGGGTGATAGGTACAGGACAGATGTCAGAGGGAGTGTCTTTACTCAGAGAGGAGTAGGGAGTGTGGAACACAACAGGGGTAGACTCGCTAACGTTAAATGGGCATTGGATGGACATATGGACGGGAATGGGATAGTGTAGGTTAGATGGGCTTCAGATTGGTTCCACAGGTCGGCACAGCATCGAGGGGCCGAAGGGCCTGTGCTGCGCTGGAATGTTCTATGTTGTATATCGGGGAGGTGATGGTGAGGAACCAGCCGTAGGTGGTGGTCAGTCTGATGCAGCTCACTGTCCATGCCCCCCCACCCCCAGGTCTCCGTGAAGGAGTCAGCAGCAGAGGAGAAGCTGACCCCAGTCACCTTGGCTAACCAGGTGGCTGGGCTGAAGAGGCATCTGATGTCCCTGCAACTCGAGCAGGTCCTGGGTCCTGATGCTACCATCGACCTGACTGACCCAGAGGGAGCGCTGGCCAAGTACGTATCCTTATCCGGCCGTCTGCTGCAGGGTGTACCATCGTGCCTGCCTGCTCTCACACCCACTTCCTCGCGCTCTCCCGCCCACGCCCACTCCCTTGTGCACCCAGCGACACGCACCGACACGCACACACACACCAGCACCGACATGCACACACATGTACTGACACACACACCGACACACGCACACTCACCAATACATGGACACGTACCGACACACGCACACACACACATGCACCGACGCACGGACACACACACCGACACACGGACACATACTCACACGGACACACATGCACACGCACGCACCAACACACGGACATGCACTGACACACACGCACCGACACACGGACACACATGCACACGCACGCACCAACACACGGACATGCACCGACACACAGACACACACGCACCAACACACGGACATGCACCGACACACACACACCGACACACGCACATGCACCAACACACGCACGGACACACACCGACATGCACCGACATGCGCGCACGGACACGCACCAACACACTGACACGCACCGACACATGCACATGCACTGACACACGCACACACACACCGACATGTACATGCACTGACACACGCAGACGCGCACACATGCAAACACACACCCACCAACTTTCATGCACCCACTGACACACACAGACAGACGCACACACAGAGTGTATTGTGTTGCGGACACTCTGTGACTGACGTGCTGTCCCCATTCCCACTCTCCGTATGTGCCTGTTGACCTTCCCTGTCATCCTCCAGCGAAGGAGAGAAGCAACCCCTCCGATGCCTAAACACTGCTCATTCTCTTTTTCTCGTCCCTCCCCCTGTCAGGCGCCTGCTCACACAACTCGACATGACCAGGAGCAGGAAGGAGGGAGGGTCACCGGCTGGGAGAGAGGCCGGGCAGGTCGGGAATGCCAACACCGTCACATATGAGCTTTATTACCGGCCAGAACAGACACGGTTCACCCAGGCAGCCAAGGTAAGGTGGCTCTGAATGTCCTGGGTCTCTGTGATGGAGCAGGAGGAGGAGCGGGGAGGCTCAGGGATACCTACAGTTGGATCACAACTGTATTTATCGCCTGTCTCTCTCTCTCTCTCTCCTCCTCCCTTCTCCATCTCTCTTTCTCTCTCCCCTGCGTTTGTCTCTCTCTCTCTCCCTCTGTGTCCCCTCAGCATATCTGTCTCTCTCTCTCTCTT
>NW_025210693.1:12371-13474 GCF_004010195.1 Chiloscyllium plagiosum
TCTGTCTCTGTCTCTCTGTATTTGTCTCTATCTGTCTCTTTCTCTGTCTGTGCCTCTCTCTGTCTCTGTCCATGTGTCTGTCTCTGTCCGTGTGTGTGTGTGTGTGTGTGTGTGTGTCTCTCTCTCTTTCTCTGTCTGTTCCTCTCAGCCGGTCTCTGTCTGTCTCTCTCAGGTGCGTCTCTCGCACACCCTTTCTTTCTCTCTCTCCCTCACTGTCCCTCTTTCTTGTCGATTCCAGGCTGTGTTATCACGGTTCCCAGACATTGACACTGATGAGTAATTTCCTGATTTAGTTTAATGAGCTTGTTAGGAGTCAGCAGTTTAGGAGTGATACAGCTGGATAAGGAAGGTGTGCGGAGGTGACAAACACTGACGACAGAGCGACACTTTGTGTGTCATGTGATGCTCTCCTTGAAGTAGTGGGGTCATTGTGCTGCTCTCTGTGGTTGAGGCTTCGGGTGGGGGTGGGGGTGGGGGGGGGGGGTGGGGGGAGAGATCTTCCAGTCTGTCTTCCAACCAAATGTCCCCGAGAGCTCTGCACCAAACCCCCCGCCCCCCACCCCGGCAGCACATTTATTGATGTTCAGAGGGACAGGCAGTTGTCTCTGTGATGAGTGACCGCGGGAGGGAGGGAGGGAGAAAAGGGGGGAGATGGTAACAAATGCTTTCCCACCGAGGGAGGGGAGGGGAGGGGAGCACACGCAGGCTGAAGGTGGGAGGGCGGACGGATTCACAGCAGAACCACAGTTCGTTGCAGCCTCTCACCATGACCGGCCCCTCCCCGAACCCCCAACGGGAACTTGAACCCCGTCCTCCTCTGTGACAGATGAGCAGGTGAACCCTCTGGGCTGCTCCTCAGCCGACACTGTGAGAGGGTTGGAGGGCATGGGCAGGGCTCTGTCTCACTGCGATTGGACAGGGGGAGGACACAGCTGCAGGATTGTGTATGTGTGTGTCTGGGTGAGAGACAGTGTGCGTGTGTGTGTGTGAGAGAGAGAGTGCGTTTGTGTGTGTCTGAGAGTGCGTTTGTGTGTGTGTGTGCGTTTGTATGTGTGTGAGAGTGAGTGCATTTGTGTGTGTGTGAGAGAGTGCGTTTGTGTGTG
>NW_025210693.1:15076-15684 GCF_004010195.1 Chiloscyllium plagiosum
GGGGTACAGTACTGGTGGGGACGGGTCTGTCACTGTATAACACTGGGGTACAGTACTGGTGGGGACGGGTCTGTCACTGTATAACACTGGGGTACAGTACTGGTGGGGACGGATCTGTCCCTGTATAACACTGGGGTACCGTACTGGTGGGGACGGGTCTGACCCTGTATCACACTGGGGTACAGTACTGGTGGGGACGGGTCTGTCCCTGTATATCACTGGGGTACTGTACTGATGGGGACGGGTCTGTCCCTGTATAACACTGGGGTACAGTATTGGTGGGGACGGGTCTGTCCCTGTATCACACTGGGGTACAGTACTGGTGGGGACACGTCTGTCCCTGTATCACACTGGGGTACAGTACTGTATGTCCCGCTGTTCCAGCCTTTATAATTGACACTAGTGTTTTCCATGCTGAATGGTGTCGGGAACCAGCCCAATAATCCCTGCGTGCCATGCATCCTTTGGTTTTGTTGATTGCTGTAACCAGCCAAACCTGTTCCCCAGTAATCCACCTGTAACCAGTTTCTGGTGTTGGGAAGCAGCTCACTCCCATGCTTCAGGCAGGAGGGAGCAGCTGTTTCACCTCTGCAGCCCGCTCGCCCTCT
>NW_025210693.1:15705-16813 GCF_004010195.1 Chiloscyllium plagiosum
CTCTCCCTGTGTCTCCCTCTCCCTGTGTCTCCTTCTCCCTCTTTCTGTGTCTCTGTGTGATATACCTGTGCAGTGGAGCTGCATTTTACGAGTCCCACATCCACACAACAGAAGTTGAGCAAACATTTCCGCAAGCTCACTTGAAAGGAAGTTAAACAGAGTGTGAGATAAGACTTTTAAACAACACCTGGGAGGCTGTGGAATTCAGCATTTGGGTGTGATGATATTCTTCACTTGGTAACCATCTGCCATTGTCATGTCTTTAATACTTCATCATCACCTCTGTTTAATCTGAACAGTCACTTCCTCTCCCGCCCCAACTCCAGCTCCTGCCTTGTCACTGAGTGTCATTTTTCTTCGCAAATGCCAGCCCCGACTCAATCCCAGGCCCAATCGGCCAGTTGGATCCACACCAGTCCTGTGAAGAGTGCTGCCTACCCTACCCAGTAACCCTGTCGATCCCCCCCCCCCTAACCTGCACATCCCTGGGCACTACGGGACAATTTCCCATGGCCAATCCACCCTAACCTACACATCCATGGGCTCTACGGGACAATTTAGCATGGCCAATCCACCCTAACCTGCACATCCATGGGCTCTACGGGACAATTTAGCATGGCCAATCCAAATTATCCCATAGTGCCCAGGGATGTGCAGGTTAGGGTGGATTGGCCATGGGAAATGCAGGGTTTCAGGGAGCAGGCAGTGGGAATGGCCTGGGTGGTATGTTCTCTGGAGGGTAGGTGTGGATCTGATGGGCGGAATGGCCTGCTGATGCTGGAAGCCAGAGTCTATGTCAGAATGGTGCTGGAAAAGCACAGCAGGTCAGGCAGCATCCGAGGAGAAGGAAAATCGAAGTTTCGGGCAAGAGCCCTTAACGTTTGCACGCGTTCGGATATCTCAGCCCTTTCACAGCCTAATCAAGAGCTTTAGTGATGTATGGTCACTGTTATCATGAGTTGAAACTTTATTGCTGGAACAGCACAGCAGGTCAGGCAGCATCCAGGGAACAGGAGATTCGACGTTTCGGGCACAGGCCCTTCTTCAGGAATGAGCAGAGAGTGTTCAGCAGGAGAAGATAAAAGGTAGGGAGGAGGGACATGGAGGA
>NW_025210693.1:17099-20185 GCF_004010195.1 Chiloscyllium plagiosum
ATTTAGCACGGCCAATCCCACCCTAACCTGCACATCCCTGGGCATTACAGGACAAGTTAGCACGGCCAATCCCACCCTAACCTGCACATCCCTGGGCACTACGGGGACTATTTAGCACGGCCAATCCCACCCTAACCTGCACATCCCTGGGCACTACGGGGACTATTTAGCACGGCCAATCCCACCCTAACCTGCACATCCCTGGGCACTACGGGGACTATTTAGCACGGCCAATCCCACCCTAACCTGCACATCCCTGGGCACTACGGGGACTATTTAGCACGGCCAATCCCACCCTAACCTGCACATCCCTGGGCACTACGGGGACTATTTAGCACGGCCAATCCCACCCTAACCTGCACATCCCTGGGCACTACGGGGACTATTTAGCACGGCCAATCCCACCCTAACCTGCACATCCCTGGGCACTACGGGGACTATTTAGCACGGCCAATCCCACCCTAACCTGCACATCCCTGGGCACTACGGGACAATTTCGCACGGCCAATCCCACCCTAACCTGCACGTCTTTGGACATTGGGAGGAAACCGGAGCACCCGGAGGAAACCTCACACAGTTAGCGGGGAGTATGTGCAAACTTCAGACAGTTGCCCCGAGGGTGTGATCCTGGTGCCATGAGGCTGCAGTGCTGACCCCTGAGAAATTGTGCCACCATTCCCCACCGCCAACTTGGGAAATGAACGGAACGATCGCTGTGAAATTAAAGCCCGTGTTAGCGCAGTGAAAATGAGGTGGGATGGGGGAAGAGAAAAGCGTTTGTTATGTGTTTTTCGGAGGGAACCCTGTTTTCTAACACTCTCCCTCTCTCTTCCCCCCCGCCACCCCCCTCCCACGACGTCAGGTCGCGGAACTAGAGAAACGCTTGGCTGAACTGGAGATGGCGGTGGGCGCGGATTCTGAGAGACAGGTACGAGGGGTTCCTTCTGTAATCCGATCGGGGTGGGGAGGGGATCGCGGGTGCTGAGGGACTGATAGGTTAAACCGTCCTGAGAGTTTGTGGGTGTTCGCCGGACGCAAATGAGGCAGACCCAACTAATTTCAAAAAATTTATTTCTTGTGTCTGTCTCTCTCTCTCTCTCTCTCTCTCATATCACAGAACCCTCTGACCGTAGGACTGCAGGGCTCCTGTCTGATGGTAAGCACATAGCGTCTATCTCCTTCAGACCAGAGGGTCTGGTTCCATGCTGTCCGGCTGGAGTAAGGGAGTATAGAGGGGCTTCGGTTTAGGGTGAGAGGGCAAAGGGACCAGAGGGGCAACTTTTTTCACACAGAGGGTGGTGCGTGTGTGGAACGAGTTGGGGCATCTGGATGGGGATGTGAAGAGGAAGGGGTCAGAACGATGTTATGGGTCACTCCAACGCTCACGGCGGGAGCGACTCCCTGCAGATATTCCCCGTCTGAGATGGTACAAGGTGCTGGGGTGGGGGGGGGAGTGGTTGGGAGTAGCTGGAGGGGTAGGGTAACATCTCTGTGGACGGCACGTTGGCTCATGGCGCCAGGTGCCCAAGTTCGAACCCAGCCTTTAGCAACTGTCTATCTGTGTGGAGTTCCCCCCCACAGGGTCTGAATGGGTTTCCTCTGGGTGCTCCGGTTTCCTCCCACAGTGCAAAGATGTGCAGGTTTGGGTGTATTGGCCGTGCTAAACTGTCCCCGTAGTGCCCAGGGATGTGCAGGTTAGGGTGGGATTGGCCGTGCTAAATTGTCCCTGTAGTGCCCAGGGATGTGCAGGTTAGGGTGGATTGGCCGTGCTAAATTGTCCCCGTAGTGTCCAGGGATGAACAGGTTGGGGTGGATTGGTCATACTAAATTGTCCCCGTAGTGTCCAGGGATGAACAGGTTGGGGTGGATTGGTCATACTAAATTGCCCCCGTAGTGCCCAGGGATGTGCAGGTTAGGGTGCATTAGTCAGGGGTAAATGTTGAGTAAGCGGGTCAGGGGAATGGGACTGTTTGGGTTATTCTTCACAGGGTCGGTGTGGACTTTTTGGGCCGAATGGCTTGTGTCCGCACTGTAGGGATTTTTAAAAAAATCTCCGAAGAACCCCTGTACGTACGGAGGTTAATGTCTCTCTTATGCTTTCTGTGTCTCTCTGTCACCTCCTCCTCCCCTGCCTCCCACCAGGATACCCTGGAGGTTTTGCAGAGCAAAGTGAGTACCTTGGACCCAGCCATACTGGACCAGGTGGAGGCCCGACTGCAGGTAAACCCGTCGCGAGGTTGTGGGGTAGAACATTTGTGGAGGCGGGAGGTTCGAAATTGGTGTTTGTAGAGTGCTGGGGGGGGGGGGGGGGGGGGAGGAGAGAGAAGAAGCATTGCGTGGTCCCTTTAAAAGGCCGTGTGCTTTTTCTACACAATGAATGTCTGTGGGCAGCAGCTGAGGGGGTACACAGAGAACCCGAACTGAAACATTTTGTATCAACAGGCCGAGCAGCAGTTTTTTAACCCAGGCGACGGGCTTTTGAACTTAGCCAATCAATTTGAACCAGGGCACTCAGGAAACAAATGACCAATTCAATTTAAATCTGATGGTTTTGACAAGACAAGGCCGATCCTACCGTAAGAAATATTGATACGTCATCGCGGGTATAAAAAGGAAGGGGCAATTGGACAAAGTATCGGACCCATTAATCAGAGCCAGCAATCCTCAGCTCTCAAGAGAGAATCATTGGCTCTTACAGCCTCATCTATATCTTAGAGAAGGCACCATCTACATAATAGCTACCAGCAGCAGAACTAGTTCGTATTCCTGATAGAAGAACCGATGGAGAAGTCACATAACATTCTGGAAGGCACACAACCTGGCTGTAATTTCGAGAGACTGAATTCTATATTTTTTTAAGTATAAGTGGGACTTGTATTTATTGGAACAGCACACCATTGGAATCCTGTTTTATTGGGGAGTAGTTAGTAGTTAGAAGGGATTTGTTTGGTTTGTTAATAGTTTAGTGAATTTATAGAGATGTGCAGCACGGGAACAGGCCCTTCGGTCCAACCCGTCCACGCTGACCCAGATATCCCAACCCCAATCTAGTCCCCACCTGCCAGCACCCGGCCCACATCCCTCCA
>NW_025210694.1:0-5415 GCF_004010195.1 Chiloscyllium plagiosum
CCATCTGCCCTATATCTCTCACCCCTCAATTTAAAGCTATGTCCCCTCGTGCTGGCCATCAGCACCCAAGGAAAAAGGCTCTCACTGTCCATCCAATCTAACTCTCTTATTATCTCATATGTCTCAACTAAGTCACCTCTCAACCTTCTTCTCTTGAATGAAAACAGCCTCAAATCCCTCAGCCTTTCCTCATAAGATCTGCCCTCCATATCAGGCAATATCCTTTCCAACACTTGACCCACACCCGAAGTAAGGCTCACTGGTCTATCGTTACCAGGGTTGTCTCTACTCCCCTTCTTGAACAAGGGGACAACATTTGCTATCCTCCAGTCTTCTGGCACTGTTCCTGTAGACAAAGAGGACATAGAGATCAAAGCCAAAGGCTCTGCAATCTCCTCCCTGGCTTCCAGAGAATCCTGGGATAAATTCCATCTGGCCCAGGGGACTTATCTATTTTCACACTTTCTAGAATTGCTAACACCTCCTCCTTATGAACCTCAATCCTGTCTAGTCTAGTAGCCTGTATCTCAGTATTCTCCTCGACAACATTGTCTTTTTCCAGTGTGAATACTGATAAAAAATATTCATTTAGCACTTTCCCATCTCCTCAGACTCCACACACAACTTCCCACTACTGTCCTTAATGGTCCCTAATCTTTCTCTAGTCATTATTTTATTCCTGGTATACCTATTGAAATCTTTAGGGTTTTCCTTCATCCTATCTGACAATGACTTCTCATGTCCCCTCCTGGCTCTCCTTAGCTCTCTCTTTTGGTCTTTCCTGGCTAATCTGTAACTCTTAAGTGCCCTGAGCCTTCACGTCTCATCCTAACACACGCCTTCTTCTTCCTCTTGACAAAAGAGTCAACTGCTTTAGTAAACCACGGCTCCTGCACTTGACCACTTCCTCCCTGCCTGATAGGTACATACTAATCAAGGATACGCAGTAACTGTTCCTTGAATAAGCTCCACATTTCAGTTGTGTCCATCTCATGCAGTTTCCTTCCCCATCCTATACATCCTAAATCTTGTCTAGTCGCATCATAATTGCCTTTCCCCCAGCTGTTTCTCTTTCCCTCCAGTATATACCTATCCCTTTCCATCGCTTAAGTAAACATAACCGAATTGTGATCACTATCGCCAAAGTGCTCACCTACCTCCAAATCTAACACCTGGCCTGGTTCATTACCCAGTACCGATTCCAACGTGGCCTCGTCCCTTGTTGGCCTGTCTACATACTGTGTCAGGAAGCCCTCCTGCAAACATTGGACAAAACCTGACCCATCTAAAGTACTCAAATTATCGTATTTTCAGTCAATATTTGGAAAGTTAAAGTTCCCCATAACAACTATCCTGTTACTCTCGCTCTTATGCAGAACTATCTTTGCTATCCTTCCCTCTATAGCTCTGGAACTATTCAGAGGCTTATAGAAAACTCCCAACAGGATGACCTCTCCTTTCCTGTTTCTAACCTCAGCCCATACTACCTCAGTAGATGAGTCCTCGAACGTCCTTTTTGCCACTGTAACACGGCCTTTGACTAACAATGCCACAATCCTTCCCCTCTTTTATCATCTTCTCTGATCTTACTGAAACATCTAAATCCTGCAACAACCATTCCTGTCCCTGCTCTATCCATGTCTCTGAAATGGCCACAACATCGAAGTCCCAGGTACCAAACCATGCTGCAAGTTCACCCACCTTATTCTGGATACTCCTGGTGTTAAAGTAGGCACACTTCAAACCACCTTCCTGTTTGCCGGTGAACTCTTGTGACCTTGAAACCTCATTTCTGACCTCACTACTCTCAACCTCCTGGACACTGGAACTACAATTTAGGTTCCCATCCCTGTGCTGAATTAGTTTAAACCCTACTGAAGAACATGAGCAAATTATCCACCCCCCGCCAAGGAAATTGGTACCCCTCTGGTTCAGGTGAAGACCATTCTGTCAGAACCCTTTTAATCAGCCTGCTATTAACCTCCAGGCCTGGCCTCGTAAACAAACATAAGTTGGTTTGGTCTGTTCTTTTCCTTTCACCACATGCTGTTTCTCAAAGCCGACAAGTCACCTTTAGCTCCAAACCAAAATTGATAAAAAAAAATAAAAATGAAAATAATAAGAAGTCACTGAACATATAATTAAATATAAATGTCGGGAGCTTGTGCTTCAGTGACACACACAGAGAACGCTGGGGAAACTTTGTGGATCTGGCAGCATCTGTGGAGAGGGAGAAAAAGAGTTAACGCTTCAAGTCCAATCTTCAAGTCTTCATCAGAACGCTGCTGCAGTTAATCAGGGCACTGGTGAGACGATGAGAAAGTGAGGACTGCAGATCAGAGCTGAAAATGTGTTGCTGGAAATGCGCAGCAGGTCAGGCAGCATCCAGGGAGCAGGAGAATCGACGTTTAGGGCATAAGCCCTTCTTCAGGAAATATTCCTGAGACTATATCTGGTCTATATCTGGTGAGACTATATCTGAAGTATGGTGTACTGTCTTGGCCTCCTTATGAAAGGAAGAATGCAAATGTGGTGGAAAGCAGTTCACAGACTGTTCACCAGATCAATACCTGGAATGAAAGGATTGTCAGGCAAAGAGGCAATGGCCTAGTGGTATTACTGCTGGACTGTTAATCCAGAGATGCAGGTAATGCTCTGTGGACCTGGGTTCGAATCCTCCCACAGCAGATGGTGAATTTTGAAGTCAATAAATACCTGGAATTAAGAGTGCAATGATGGCGATGAATCAAGTTCCAGGAAACTGCCTACCTGTGGAGTCCAGACCCACAGCCAATGGGGTTGAATCTCAAGTGGGCAATAAATACTGGCCTATGCAGTCACACCCTCAGCCCATCAATGAAATAAAACAAAAAGGCTGGACAAACAAGGCTTGAATTCCCTGTCATTCAGAATAGTAAGAGTTGACTTGATTGAAACATATAAGATCCTGAGGGAATTAGGGGAGGCAGTTTCCTCATGTGGCAGAATCTAGAACAATCAGTTTCAAAATCAGGCCAGCCAGTAAACTCAGATTATGAGGTGAGCTTTTCTCTCACGGTCTTTGGAATTTCACAGTCTTGGGGTGGCACGGTGGCTTAGTGGTTAGCACTGGTGCCTCACATCACCAGGGACCCAGGTTTGATTCCAGCCTCGGGTGACATTCTCCCTGTGTCTGTGTGGGTTTCTTCCCACAGGCCAAAGATGTGCAGGTTCAATGAATTGGCCATTCTAAATTGTCCATACTGTTAGGTGCATTAGTCAGAGGGAAATGGGTCTGGGTGGGTTACTCTTCGGAGGGTCAGTGTGGACTGGTTGGGCTGAAGGGCCTGTTTCTACACTGTCGACCCTGCGGAGTATTCAGCCCATGCTGACTGTAATCCCAAACTCAACTAGTCCCACCTGCCTGCTCCTGGCCCATATCCCTCCAAACCTTTCCTGTTCCGGTCCTGATCCAAATGTCTTTTAAACATTGTAACTGTCCCCACATCCACCACTTCCTCAGGAAGTTCATTCCACACACGAACCACCGTCTGTGTAAAACATTTGCCCCACCTGTCTTTTTTAAATCTCTCTCCTCTCACCTTAAAAGTGTGCCCCCTAGTCTTAAAATCCCCCACCCTAGGGAAAAGACACCTGCCATTCACCTTGTCTATACCCCTCAGCTGTTATAAACTTCTACAGGGTCAACCTTGAAGGTTGAGATTGACAGGTCCGTGACAGGGAGTGGGGTGAAAGGTTATGGTGGGATGGCGGAGGATGTTGATTTGAACTTACAATCAAATCAGCCATGATCTGAGGGAATGGCAGAGCAGGGGCTGAATGGCCTACAGCTGCTGCTGTTTCGGATGACTATATGATGCCTGCCTGAATCTCTGCTGAAGACTTAAGAGAAACCAGCAGCAAGCTAGTTAACAGCACCATGGAGACAGATGAAGTGGATCACTCTGCTTTTTGAACATGCATCAAGGCAGAATTCCTCATTGATTCTCATTTCATGTTTGGGGCTGGTCTTCACAAAAGAACGAGATAACTGGCCATTGTCCAATGAATCCTATGAGGGTGGGGAGTAGATTTACTTCTGTTTTCCAGCCACTGTTGCCAACATGATTCATGCATCTCCTCAGGGCAATTCTGTGATCAGAGTAACTGCTGTGCTTCAGAAGGTGGCTTTATAGTGTTCTGGCAGAGTCTGTACCCAGTTCAAAGCACTTCTGGCCAAGATTTACTGGAATGTGCAATGCATAACTGAGCCTGCACAGTTTTGAGCAGCATCTTGGCTCTTTCGCGTTGTCTGAAACGGTAACGTCCCACTCAGTGGTACACATCATCGGCGGTTGTTGGGTAAATGCTGTCATTACAGTGCACAAGGAAGCAGTTATTCACCACGCAACAATTGTTCCCACTGGTCTGGTGAATCTGTGAAAACAAATCTCACAGAAATTCAGCAATAACATTTGAACCTGGATAAAAATGATAAAAAAGAGATTAAATTGTTGAATCCCAAGATCCCAGTTACATAGCGGAGTTTATTTAAACTTCAGACCGAGGCAC
This sequence comes from Chiloscyllium plagiosum, assembly GCF_004010195.1. Classification (NCBI taxonomy): domain Eukaryota; kingdom Metazoa; phylum Chordata; class Chondrichthyes; order Orectolobiformes; family Hemiscylliidae; genus Chiloscyllium; species Chiloscyllium plagiosum. The sequence continues at coordinate 4,552 of NW_025210694.1, forward strand.
ACAGTCAACAGAATCTATTTAAAAAGTACACATCGACAGGGTCTATTCAAACAGCACCCAGTCTACAGAGTCTATTCAAACAGCACCCAGTCTACAGAGACTATTCAAACAGCACCCAGTCTACAGAGTCTATTCAAACAGCACACAGTCCACAGAGTTTATTCAAACAGCATCCAGTCTACAGAGTCTATTCAAACAGCACCCAGTCTGCAGAGTCTATTAAAACAGCGCCCAGTCTACAGAGTCTATTCAAACAGCACCCTGTCTCCAGAGTCTATTCAAACAGCTCCCAGTCTACAGAGTCTATTCAAACAGCACCCAGTCTACAGAGTCTATTCAAACAGCGTCCAGTCTACAGAGTCTATTCAAACAGCACCCAGTCTACAGAGACTATTCAAACGGCACCCAGTCTACAGAGTCTATTCAAACAGCACAAAGTCTACAAAGTCTTTTCAAACAGCGTCCAGTCTACAGAGTCTATTCTAACAGCGTCCAGTCTACAGAGTGAAATCAAACAGCGTCCAGTCTACAGAGTCTTTTCAAACAGCACCCAGTCTACAGAGTTTATTCAAACAGCGCACAGTCTACAGAGTCTATTCAAACAGCGCACAGTCTACAGAGTCTATTCAAACAGCACACAGTCTATAGGGTCTATTCAAACAGCACCCAGTCCACAGAGTCTATTCAAACAGCACCCGTCGACAGAGTCCATTCAAACAGCACCCATCGACAGAGTCTATTCAAACAGCTCCCAGTTTGCAGAGTCTATTCAGACAGCGCGCAGTCTACAGTCTATTCAAACAGCGCCAAGTCTACAGAGTCTGTTCAAACAGCACCCAGTCTACAGAGTCTATTCAAACAGAG
>NW_025210694.1:9092-12398 GCF_004010195.1 Chiloscyllium plagiosum
CACTGAACTCGAAACGTTATTTGTGCTTTTTTTTCTGACAGACTGCCATACCTGCTAAGATTCTCCAACATTCTTTCAGACGGTGGAGAATCTTATTTCAGATCGCCAGCATCCACATTTGCTTGTTGGTGTTGTTTCACGGGATGCCAGAATCACTGGCAAGGGCAGTAGTTGATGTCCATCACAACTACCCTTGAGCACGCGGCCATTTGTCAAGGTAAAATGGAGGCAACCATATGGACCTGAGGTGACACTTCGTTCAGATCGTGCAAAAGTGTTAGTTTTCTTTACCAAAGGTTATCAATAAAATAAGAAAAGAAATCCTGATGGTTTATGGTTTATAGGATGAAATTAGGTTTCATTCCAATTTTTGATATTGGAACTTAAATTTATTCATCGGCTGTGGTAGGATTTCAGACAATGCTTTTAGAGTCATAACTTGCGCCTCTGAATTACACTGTCAGTGACATTATTACTCTGTTTAAGAGTCCCTGTTGTGAAGTAACCGTCGAGACTAGAACAAGTTTGTGGTCAAACTATTTGTAACTGGAAGAGAGGTCAGAAGAGAACTGGAGCCATAAAATCTGTCGTTAATGAAAGGGTAGATGAATGCGAAGTCAGTAACAGAACTCAGACAAATCTGGAGATTGGAGATATTATGAAGGTGGGCGTCGGCAGGTTTGATGACAGAGAGAATATGGAGATATAAAACAGTTCACGGTAAATGCAGACCCAATGTTCCGAACAGTCATTTACCTTCTCAGATGTTTATGAGGAATAGTTTGGAAATGCATGAGGAGGAAGTGGCGTTTGTGACTGAAAGTTTATGTTTTTGTTAAAAATAATCAACCAGAATAGCAGTAACATTCAGCATCATTCATAGAATTGACAGAGATAGACTTACCCGGAACACCAATAATAGCGAGGGTGGGATAGTACCCAACTTGAATAATCATCAGTACGGCTCGTATCCGCAACTCTAACCATGCCCAATCCCGAGAAAGCCAGTGAAGACCCGAGGATAAATCCCTGTCCATTGTTGTAACATTCCAGTCGAATGGTCTCAGATTCTGATCCATTGTTGGAACATTCCAGTCTAATGTTCTCAAATTAAAATCCATTGTTGGACCATTCTAATGTTCTCAGATTCTGATTTCTCTCTCTTTCTCTGTAGCTCCTGATCCCAATCTTGTTGAGGTTGACGCTGCGCCGAATACTATGGCAGAACAAGTTGAAAGAAGTCCCTAATTATGAAAGATGGAAATCCTCCAGTGACACAGTTAGGTCCAGGAAGACTGATATTAATCACAGTCATTGAACAAACAGCTCCAGTTAACCCATTTCACGGCAACTCTGATATATCACAATAATAATTGGTGTGGGTGAGATTTTGATATCGACGATTATTAGGCTAATGGCACATCTCCAGTTGTAAACATCGAGGTGAGGGAGAGACATCATACTTTCTCTTCACAAGCTCGATGATTCTGCTGTGTTTTGGCAATATAGGAATTGCTGGGCTCCCGACGCCGTCTGTGTCTGATCATTGGGCCCGTTGCATTTTTTTTGCTTTATTTATTTATGTTTAACTTTGACTTTTGTCTGTCCAGCATTAAACGGCTTAGGTGGGTTTAGGCATTTTTGAGAGACACCTACAGAGCCATAGACGCTGTAGATACAGTCCATTCCTTGTGTTCTTGCAGCCACGGCCTGGTCCTGTGGAGTGATATTCAAGCTCTCACAGAAATAGGATTCTTAGTTTTACCTTTTGGCAGTTATTGCTGGAGTCTCAGCAGGGTTGGAAGGCAGTAAATCTCTCCCGGGTGCTAAACACTGTCTCTGTGATGTTTCTCGGAACTGTCTTTTAATGTTCTTTCCTCCTGGATTGGAGAACTGCATGTCAGACAATCTGTTTCCTGCATTTGTTTTTTGACATTTGAGTGCTTATTGGATAATACCATATTGGAGCAGTTACTGTATAGTAGTTAAATAAACTATTAATCTGTTAAGTTTTCCAATAGAATTATGTTATTGCAACTTCCTCTTCCTTTTGTTGTCTTTTATCAACAGTCTTCGACTAAATTCTGTTTTGCTTAATGTCGAATATTTTGACCAAGTAAATTCTATCTCAAACACAGCACCTCACATTTACCAGTGGAATGGGCCGAGCTGGAGGAGTGATTATCATGGCAGGAATTATGATACCCAATCCTCCTCTCAGATCCAGTTCGGACCCGTATAAGCCCACATAAGGTACCTCCTCAACATGAAGCACTGCGTAGACCAGGCAATCCGTTCAGGATCGAACACTGTTTAGAGCTCACAAGTTCACTACTTATGTGTCCAACAGTGCACTGAGATATAAATTTGAACTGTGCAGAACACACAAAGGCATTGTTCTATACACACGAACTGGATATCTGTGCAGCATGGGGAGCTGTGCAGTAAATAGCAGTAAATTTATCTTTTAATCTGGAGCAGTTACCTTCCCAGTTTACGTAGCTGTGTGCAGCAATCGCTGCATTGCTATGTAACACTGTGTTAGATCACTGCCCAGCGTGGGGAAACTTGCAGCTCATACTGGAAGTGACAGGATGTGCAGCTCCCTCCATTTTCATCTCCAGACCTCCATTGTGGCATGACATAGGTGTGTTGTGGGTGTGAAACTCACTGCCAGAGAGAGATGGCGGGGGAATCAGTTTAAATACCAATAAATGGGAGGAGCTTGGTTAAAAGAGAGGAGGAGATTGAGAGAGAATTTCAAAGAAGGATCTGACGGTAGGTTTAAAAAATTGTGAAATGAGAACATTTCGTTAGCATCTTGCAATAGAATCAACTGTTTCTAGGAATGATGGTGAGCAGGATATTTGTGTAAGTTAAGGTGATTGAGAGTTTTGGTAAGCAATTGTCCTACAGCATTGTGACTGGGAGTAGGATCAGCAGAATCTTCGACTCATTGGGCTGAATCGTACAATAATTTGTCTCAGTGCCATTTTCATTGAATGTGACAGAAGGAATATCTGCACGAGGCAGAGCTAGTTTCCTGGTTTTATCTTATCGAACTCACCTCATTAACTACACATTCTACCCTATGGTGTCCCTCTCATTCAACGCGAGCCCGATTTTCCCACCCATTATGGCTGGAGGTGCTCACCATCGCCCGGATACCCCTGGATATTCAGTGATCACTGGTACTGCTGCAATTATTAAACGGTCAATGGACACACGGTTGAGTTTTCTCAGTTTGGAGCTGCCCTGCACAGTTTACCCGAGCATGGCAGATAAGGGGAATATACACCACAGCTT
>NW_025210694.1:12648-15037 GCF_004010195.1 Chiloscyllium plagiosum
TTTTTTTTTAAATCACTCAGGATGAAAGTGTACCATGAGGCCATTAAGCCTCTCAAATATGCTCAACTATTCAGACAAAGGGAGCACCTAAACACCTGAATACTCACTCTCTTCTTGAAGACAGGCGCCACTTTGTCTCCAGTTTCACTGGAACACTCCTTTAATCCCGAGAATTATGGAATATTTCACACAGCGCCACCAATCACTCTGTAACCACTTCTACTAAAACAAGTTATGAATTGCAGATGAGCTGTTTACCCTTGGTCTTTTCTGTTTGAGAAAAGCCTTGTACGTTTTGTGAGAGACAGTGCAAAACTTTTATCTGACTACAATTTTGTTTATAATATTGAAACTCTTCGTGCCTTCCCCTGCGAGGAACGATGTAAAATATTGTTTTAAATTATCTCCCTGAAACCAGTTGCCCAGTCACATCCTACAGGTGTCCCACATATTCTTTCTTGCCTTCCTTCCAAAGGTCACACACACATGAATGTTTTTTATTCGATATGGGAAAACTCTTGCGGTTAGGTTCTTTTCATATTTCTTGCCAGTTTTGAAATGTTTTTTCTTTGTATTTTGTTTTATACAATCTACTTCTTGTTCTAAAAGTAAACTTCCCAAATGTGGCCCACGCTAGAGCTCAACAATCTGAATTCTTTAGTTTGTGATTAATTAGTATCCTTCATAGCCTTTGTGCATCATGGGTGGTTCATCTTCACATCTTCATATCATCTTCTTTTTCACCAGAGCCAAAGATCAATGAGAGTTATTAATCAGTACCTGCTTACATGTTCCCACCTCCCACCCCCCACACACATCTGCTGACCTTCATTTGTGTCTATTTTCACACTCTGTATTTGACCAGATATATAACATAAATCTGCATTTGAAATGCGTGGCTCTTTTCAATCATTCAGGGGGAACCTATGTATTGGGCTGAACACATGATCAGCTGAGGGTGACTCCATTCTCCCAGTTTCCATGGCTCAGTCATTTCTGTTTGATGATATTACATTCCAGTGGGAAGCTTCCTACATGTCATCCTTTTCTCTCAAACGAGAAATCCCCTAAATCTGATGGACAGATTTCAACTGTGTCTGTCCCATCTCCTTCACTTCTGCCCTCACTCCGTTCCTTCCTCCCAAGAACAATGATAGATCTCCCCTTGCCCTCACTTCCTACTGCACGAGATTCCACATTCACAGAATCATCCTCTGCCACTTCCACCACCTCCAGCAGGACAGCATCATCAAACACATCTTCCCCTCCCGTCCACTGTCAGAAATTCACAGGGACCATTCCTTCTGTGGCACGCTCCATTACCCTGAACACTTCCCTACACCACCATGGCACCTTCCCGTGTAAATGCAGAAGCTGCAATTTTTGCCCATTCATCTCTTCCCTCTTCACTGTCAAAGGCTCTAAACACACCTTACAGGTGAAGCAGCATTTCACTTCTACGCTTTCAATCCAATCTCCTGTCATTGCTGCTCACAATGCAGTCTCCTTTACATTTGTGAACTAAACAGAAACTGCTTTGAGGAACAATTCCACTCTGTCTGTAGGAATGACCCTGATATTCTGATTGCTCCCCATTTCAATAACATACATTGCTCTCAAGATAATGAGAATTCTTTGAGGAGGTAACAACGGGATGGACCAGAGGCAATTATCTATCTGAACTTCCATAAGGCCTCTGATATGGTACCGCACAGCCCTCTGCAGAGTAAGAAAAGGACCTATGGCGTCAGAGGCCAGGTACTAGCAAGGGTAAAAGGTTGGCTCTCTGACAGGTTGCGGAGTGAGGATACAATTGTCCCTCTCAGGATGGCAGCTGGTGACTAACAGTGTTCCCCAACAGTCAGTGTTCGGACCACAATATTTCACTTTATAGGTTAATGATCTGAGTGGCGGGAAAGCATTCTGGCCACGTTTGCAGATGATGCAAAGATAGCTGGAGGGGCATGTAATAATCAGGAGGCAGGGAGCCTGCAGAAAGATTTCGACAGTTTTGGAGAGTGGGAAAAGGAGTAGCAGATGGAATCCCATGTGGGAGAATGTGAGGACATGCACTTTGGTATGAAGAATATAGGCATGGACTATTTACTAAATGGGAAAAAAGAAATCAGAAATCTGAGTAACTAAGTGAATTGGGATTCCAAGCCCAGGATTCGCCTTAGATACGCTTGCAGGTGGAGTCAGTAGTTCAGAAGGCAGATACAATGTTGTCATTCATCTCGAGAGAAGTAGGATATAATGGTGGGGATTCGGAGGTTTTCTTAGACTCTGGTCACACCACACTACTATTATTTTGTGCCTCATACATCAGGAAGGATGTATTAGCCTTGGTGTGTGACAAGAGAAGGTTCACCAGAAATGAAAAGCTTAA
>NW_025210694.1:17774-20191 GCF_004010195.1 Chiloscyllium plagiosum
CAATCGCCACCAGGACAGAACCCCACTGGTCCTCACCTACCACCCCACCAACCTCCATGTACAACGTATCATCCGCCGTCATTTCCGCCACCTCCAAACGGACCCCACCACCAGGGATATATTTCCCTCCCCTCCCCTATCAGCATTCCGAAAAGACCACCCCCTCCATAACTCCCTCGTCAGGTCCACACCCCCCACCAACCCAACCTCCACTCCCGGCACCTTCCCCTGCAACCGCAAGAAATGCAAAACTTGCGCCCACACCTCCCCCATTACTTCCCTCCAAGGCCCCAAGTGATACTTCCATATACGCCACAAATTCACCTGCACCACCACACACATCATCTATTGTATCCGCTGCACCCGATGTGGCCTCCTCTATAAGAGGGAGACAGGTCGCCTACTTGCGGAACGTTTCAGAGAACACCTCTGGGACACCCAGACCAACCAACCCAACCACCCCGTGGCTCAACACTTCAACTCTCCCTCCCACTCCACCAAGGACATGCAGGTCCTTGGACTCCACCATCGCCAGACCATAGCAACACGATAGTTGGAGGAAGAGCGCCTCATCTTCCGATTAGGAACCCTCCAACCACAAGGGATGAACTCAGAGTTCTTCAGTTTCCTCATTTTCCCTCCCCCACCTTGTCTCAGTCAAATCCCTCGAACTCAGCACCGCCTTCCTAACCTGCAATCTTCTTCCTGACCTCTCTGCCCCCACCCCACTCCGGCCTATCACCCTCACCTTGACCTCCTTCCAACACCCTTCCCCCAAGTTCCTCCTCCCTACCTTTTATCTTAGCCTGCTGGACACACTTTCCTCAGTCTTGAAGAAGGGCTTATGCCCGAAACGTCGATTCTCCTGTTCTTTGGATGCTGCCTGACCTGCTGTGCCTTTCCAGCAACACATTTTCAGCTCTGATTTCCAGCATCTGCAGTCCTCACTTTCTCCTCTGTCTAAATTGTAAAAAGAATGGGACCAGCTTTTCAGAAAAAAACAATGAATGCAATGGAAGTATTCAACAAAGAAAAATCAGCTAATACTATTTCTGACTCCCCAGCTGTATCTCTCTGCCACTCCAGCATCCCATTTGCTATCCTCAGCTGGTCCAAATCCTTTACATCTCAGCCGCATATTCCAGCCTCGAGTGAACCCAGCATTTACTGACCACAAATCTGTCTCTGTAAAGGTACATGTATCATGCCCCATCATCCATAACTCTCACCAACAGACTTGATAATTCCATCCTCTTTTGATCAAGTGTTTCTCCTTATACACCATAAATGTGAGCACTTCCAAAAGTCTGCTGCCTGTATTCTGGAAAGAGCTCTTATTGTGAAAACTATCAGGCTGGCCTTAATGACTTTTGCCTCCTAAATTTCTAACTTCTCCAATCTAATTGTCACAATTTTGAAAGTCTTTCATGATGAATCCATGCCTTACTTTATGAATTTTAGTCTAACATCATCCTCCAAACTCTTGTGGTTTTAAGTTCTCTGACTGGTGCACGCCTTCCAGAGTAAACCTAAATCCTAGCCATATATAGTAACCTCATTGCAGAATTCCTTTCCAAATCCCATTCCTCTCCTGTCCTTCAAATGCATGTCGTTTGAAAGCTTTTAGTCTCTAGATTCTTATTTTGGCTTTTTTCCTCAATATGTTTCTGACCATAATTGTACCATGCTTACCGATGCTGACTGCCCAGATAGTTCTGTTTTGTGATCGGCTGGTGTGTATGGTGATACTGCAGGTCTGATTTGTAGATGTGTATGGCGATACCGTGGCTGCCAAGAGGTCAGTGCGTTCATTGCGCGAGGGTTTTGTCAGTGGCATCGCAGGTTTAATTAAAGTTGTTGAACAGGATGTGAGAAGTGTGACCAAGTGTTATGCAGATTTGCATATATCTCTTATCCACTAATGTAGTGTCCAAATTCAGTTTGGTTTAAATGAGACCTGTTAACATCCACTTGGTGGATATTCTACAGAAATTACGTCAGTCCAGAGTGATACTGAGATCAGTATCCGTGCACTGAGGTCGAACTTAAAAAGCACTAGACCATTGTGGACAAGCTGAAGAAAGAACAGAAGAAATGTCAAAAGGAGCGATTGAAAGCACAGGAGGCCAGCCTCATCACACAACTAGAGGTGAGATTGAACACACCACGACGCTGCAGATTTCAGCTGGGGATGTATGGAACATGTGATCTTGAAGAGATTGCAGTTCAGAACATTTCATATGTTTCCATACTGCGATCCGAAAACCAAATCAGCATCTATCTCCTTTAATTAAAAATTGTAGGAGTCTATGAAGTTTTGTTCTTGACATCTTAAGGAAAAGTAAGCTAGCATGTTTCCTTTTTCTGTTTTCTTTTTCTTTCTGCCATGAATAAGAGTTTATATATTCTGTCTAACG
>NW_025210695.1:0-9045 GCF_004010195.1 Chiloscyllium plagiosum
CGTCCTGATCATTGATATTGTTTGTAAATAGTTGAGGACCCAGCATTGGTCACTGTGTGACTCCACTGGTTACGTTCTGTCAAACTGATTAAGACTGATTTATCCAGACTGCCTGCTTCCTGTTTGATAACCAGTCCTTCCCCGGTCCTGTGGAGCACAGTCGAAGAGCTGAATAAGAAAGAGGAACAATCCAGTCCCTCAAACCAGTTCCGCCATTGAATAAAATCATGGCTGATGTCATCGCCGACTCAGTTCCATTTCCCTGCCTGCTCTCCATATACCTTAATTGACTCAATGCCCCAGCATCCTCGGCACACAGATTCACAACCCTTTTGAGGGAAATATGTTCCCCTCACCCCTGTTTTAAATCTGCTTTGCCTAATCCTAAAACTATGATCGCTTGTTCCAGTCTGCCTCACATGAGGAAATATCCACTCCACACCGACATAGTCAATCACCATTAACATCCTTCAGACCTCAATGATGTCTCTTCTCATTCTTCTAAACCGAGGTTGGATCGGCCTGAACTGCTCAAACTCTCTTGAAAATATAAATTCATCTCTGGAATCAATCTAATGAGCTTGTTCTGAACTTCCTTCGTTGTAACTACATCCCTACTGCAGTCAGGGCAACAAACCTGAACACAGTACGTCAGTTACAGTCTCACTAATACCTCGCAGAATTTCAGTAATTCTTCCCTCCGTTTATACTCTATTCTTTTACAAGTAAATACTGAAATCGTACTTGCCTTTCTCATTCCCTGCTTTACCTGCATATGCGTTTTCTGTGGTCTGCACAAGGACACCCAGATGCCTCTGCACGTAAGCACTCTGAAGTTGTTCTCCATTTCCATAGCATGTTGGATTCCTCTGATCAAAATGGTTAATCTCATATTATCCGCGTTAAACTTTAGCTGCCAGATGTCGGCACATTCATCGAAACTGTTCACGTCAATATGCAAATTTTCTATATCTTCATTGCATCAACCTGCTTTTCCACTTGTTTTAGTGTCAGCTGAAAATGTAGATGTAGTGTTTTCTCTCCTCTCAGCCAAGTAATACAATGGATGGTAAATTGTCGGGTCATGTGGTCTGAGATCTATGCAAACCCCAAAATTGCCAACCATTAACGAAATAGCTAATCCATCTCTGCATTTTGTTGACTCACCAGCCCTCTATCCAGGCGAATAACTTCCTCCCAAATCCATGTCCTCTTACTTTACAGCTTAGTATTTTGTGCAGCGTTTAATCAATGCCTTTTCAAAGTCCAGGTACTATACTTCTACAGAATCTCTATTGGCTACTTTGCTTGTCACATCTTTAAAGAATTCGAGCAAACAAAACCTTAAAAAATCATGGTGATTCTGATATATTCTTGTTCGACTTTGCAAATCCCTTGTTGTTAATTAATTTATAACGGATTCTCACAATTTCCCTTAATTCCCAACAGTTTGCCGGCAACCTTTTATTGACAAATGAAGATGATTATCCTAATTCCTAATCTTTCTGTAACCTCTACGTTCCCTTTCCCGTGTTCCTCTGTAACAGGTACAAAGCTTGAAAAGATCTACTCCAATCGGTGTGTAAGCGGCATGAGTGTTAGAATTGATTCACTCAGTTCCTGGTTTACACACTCAATGGGCTGAATGTCCCCATGGTGTTCCTACATTATAGAGTCGATGGCCGGAATGTCCTGATTTACAGATTCATGATCTGCTTCTCCTGATAATATGTCTGAAGCCTGAGGGCTTGTGGAATCTTCTTGTTGCTGTGTAACATTTTGAGGAGCTGAACGGTTTTTTCATATTCCTTCCTAACAGGGTCGAGATACTGAACAATCAACTCCTGCATCCCTGAAATGGGATCGAACGATTCATTTGTCTCCTCCTGTTCCCATACAACATGTACATGAGGGAATTGCCTCCTCCTTTCCTTAACAAGTCTCAAATAATTTTATCTCATTCTTTAATTCTCGTGCTGAATAGCCTCCTGTTATTCTAGTGTGCCAGGCTCTTCCAGTTCCTGTGTTAGACATTTGAGGAGGCTGAATGGACTGATCATGTTGCTGTATAACAGGATACCGGTGCCTCATGGCCTACTCTGAGTGCAGTGTTATAGACTCAAGGAGCTGATTGGCCTCCTCCTGTAACTGGATAGCAGGCTCCAGGGGCTGAATAACCTCGTCCTGTTCTGGTGTGACAGGGTCGAATGCCTGAATATTCTTCTGCTATTCTTGTGTAACAGACTGGAGAAGTGGATTTGGCTCTGTAATTGACTTCTGTTGCTGACTCATTCCGGTGTTTGATGTAAAAATAAGATCATCTTTCATTTTGTAAACTCTAATGCGTATTGGATCAACTTGATCATCATTCCAATATAATATAACACCTCCATTGCAGGAATCAGTTGAGGGAACCATATCTGAGCTGCTTCTAGTGTAACAACAGCCTTTCTTCAGTGAGGCGACTAAATCTGTACACACTACTGCAGATGTGATCTGATTAAGATCCTGTACAGCATCAGCAACACTTTACTAGCCTGCTGTAAAGTTCCCACCCAGGTTAGAGCAGTCTCAGCTGTCTGAGGGAATGCAAGCATTGTTGAAAGATCATTGTCCTTCTCTACCCCACCAGCACAACGAGAGATCTGGTGAAAATGTCATAATAACACTTGAGAAGAATGAATAACGTGAAGAAATTAACTCAACGTCCAAATAGGCTTCACCAAATATCTCACCTGAATCTACCAATAATCTCCCCAGAGGCCACATCACTCAGATTCCACATGATCTGGTAGGGTGAAGCTTAGAAACAGCAAGGAGAAGCAAAGATTGATAGGAGTTATATATCAAAGCGGAAGTTGCAATACAAATGTTGGGTATGTTATAAAACAGGAAATTAGATATCCAGCTTTGTGGGTACCACAGTAATAATGAACAGTTTCAAGCTACATCTAAAATGTGTTACCCACGTGAATAATAATGCTGTGAAAATAGGTTTTTGAGCGTATTTGAGATGGTTTCCTTTAACACTATGTTGAGCACTGAGGCACAGGTAAGGCAGTTTTGAAATTGATGTTATGTGATCAGAAGCTCTAATTTAAAACCCTACTGAAAAGGAGGTTTGGGGAAGTAATCATAATATATTGAACTTTATATGACATCTGAATATAAACAGTTTGTTTTGAAATTGTGTTTATAAATCTGAGTCGTGCAAGTTACGAAAGTATGAGGGGCACATTAGCTTTAGTGAATTGGAGAAGTACATGAAAAAGATTTTCTGGAAGACAGGCAATGGTTGTTAAAATGTACAATATGCACATGACCACCACAGTTCAAACAACAAAGGGGTGAGGTGACTTAACAATAGCTAACAAATGAAATTAAAGGTTGCATTAGATCAAAGGAAGCAGCTCAGGAAATTGCCAGATACTGTTGTATGCCATGGATTCAGAGACATTTGAGGACCAATAAACTGATAAGGAAATTTAAAGAAACGCAAACGAACAAGAAACATTAGGATGACCAAATCCTTCTCTCGATACTTGATGGGAAAGTGAAGGCAAGGACACGTGCGGAATGGTGAATATCCACACAAGATAATTCCTTGCGAGAACTAGAAAATTACAGAGAAACTAAACAGTTACTTTCATGTCAATCTTATTAGAGGCAAGATTAACTGACGGAGAAACTCAGTTTGTGTTCTCCAATGATTGATAAAAATGAAAGGAGATCGCAGTGAATCTTAGCAAGTTCACATAGAGAGACGGATTGACACACGGGCATGGAGAAGTGTTGCCAGACAAGGTTAGGGAGAGTCCCAAGATGTTCTTCACGTACATCAATCAGAACAGAATAACCAGGAAACGACCAGGGCCCATTAGAGGCCAAGGGAGCACGCTGTGTGTGTGAAGCTGGAGAACATTGATCGATTGTGACATGAAAGCTCCTATCTGCTTTACTTGGAAGAAGGAGGATGCAGGGACAGAATTCAAGAAGATGGATTGGGAAGCGCTTGAACAGATTGATATAAGATGCGAGCAGGGATTGGAGGCTTTGGCTGGTATAAAATTGCCAGGTCTGAATGAGTTGTATCACAGGCTGCTGTTGGAGACAAAGGACAAAATGCCCTGACTCAAATGTTTATGTCGAATCTGGCCACAGAGAAGTTGTAGATGCCAGATAAATGGAGAACAACGGATGTAGTCCCACTTTATGGGAAGGTTGGTGGAAATAGACCGGGAAGTTGTAGTCCAGTGACTAAACGCCCCCCACCCTCTGTGTGAAGTACTTGCCACGTGTATCCCCCTTAAACTTTCCACCTCTCACCATGAAAGTGTGACCTCTCGTTATTGAATCCTTCACCCTGGGAAAAAGCTTGTCTCTATCCACCTTGTCTATACCCTTCATGATTTTGTAAACCTCAATCAGGTCCCACCTCAATCTCCTTTTTTCTAATGAAAATAAACCTAACCTATTCAACCTCTCTTCATAGCTCGCACCTTCCATACCAGGCAACATCCTTGTAAACCTTCTCTGCTCCCTCTCCAAAGCATCCAATAATGCATTACATTATCTTCTGTCCTTGCTCTGTTTCTGTGAACTTTCCTGTTGAAATCCTATGACCACATTTATAATGGAAACTGCAAGTCATATTGTAGTTATACTGTCCCACTATTGAGGCTCTACAACACAATTTGCAGCATGATAATCAGCACCAATTGGAATTCCTCTCTTAAACCTTTTGGACTCTCTTAATCTCTTCACGTCACTACTTAAAATCAAAATCTTGGACCATGCTTTTAGGTCTAGTAGCTCCCATGTTTACTGTTGGCTTTTGATCACATTATCATGAAGCACCTAGGGATATTTCCTAGATGAAAGTTGCTACATAAATGCAATTTTTAGTTGTTCAACTACGATATTATTTGCAGCTAGTGCTGTTTAATTTCTATTTTAGTTGTAATGAAAGACCTGGAACTCAGATATTCTTCATTGGAGGAACACTCTAAGTCTGCATAGGAGATGGTGGGGACTGGAGGCCAATACTGTATAATATGAATTAGAAAGAAAACTTAAGAAGACAAAATGGACATGTTTTGGTTGTTTGATCAGTCAGATATTGGATTCCTCAGGATTAAATTCATTGGTGCTTATCTACAGGTTCTCCTGTTCCCATTGGAGTCCGAAGCTACAAGGATCACTGGCTGACTAAGCGGACTACATTGATAAGTAAGTGAGATCCCTCATTTTGAAAAAGATTTCTCTCTGATACCTTATCAGGTTGCTTGACCATGAGATGAGGCTATTAGTTACTTACTTTCAGGGAGCATTATTATAAGGTGTAATCCTTCTTTTGTGCAGATGTACCCATGACCTTGCCCTTCAAGTGGGATCAGGAAACTGTGGCAATCCATTTTTTTATTCCTTTTGAAAGTGGCTGTAAAAATGCAGCACATTCATTTGGTGAGAGTGCGAATTTGATGCTCTCTCCCGCATGTTCCTCATTGAGGTACTGAAAGGGACAGTAGTTAACTGTGGCACTAGTTAAGATTCACTTTCATACATTTCATCTTAGGAGGAGAAATAGGCCATTCGAGCATGTTCCGCCATTCAGCTGATTTGATTACTCCACATTCACACCTACACCCGATAACCTTCCACTACCCCCTTACTTATCAAGAATCAATATTCAAAGACTCTGCTTTCACTACCTTTTGAGGAAGAGAGTTCACAATGGAACACAGCAGTAGCTTATCAGAACTTCAAGAAAGTCAGGGGTCAGAGGTGAGGGTCGTGGCTGTCATTAAGGAGACAGTGCAAGGGAAGCTGAAAAATCAACAGTTGAATAAATCACTGGGACCAGATGGATGACACCCCAAATTTCTGGAGGAGATAACTGAGGAGATGATGGAGATATTGCTGGTGGTTTTCCAGGAATCACGAGAGTCAGGGAGAGTCCAGAGGGCTGAAAAATGGCTTATCTAATGCCCATGTTTAAGAAGGGAGGGGGCAGAAAATTGGAAATGATAGGTCGGTTAGCCTGAACTTGATCATTGGTAAGTTTTTAGAGTCCATTATTAAGAATGAGATTGCGGGGTATTTGGAGGTGCATGATAAAGTAGGGCTGATTCAGCATGCCTTCTTCAAGGGGAGGTCATGCCTGACAAATCTGTTAGGACTCTTTGAGGGTGTAATGAGCAAATTAGATGAACGAAAGCCAATGGATGTGATCTATTTTGATTTCCAAAAGAACTTTGACAAGATGCCGTCACAGGAGGCTGCTAAATAAGATAAGAGCCCGTGGCTATAGAGGTAAGGTATTGACCTGAATAGAAGATTGGCTGACTGGCAGAAAGCAGAAAGTGGGGATAAAGGAGTCTCTTTCAGTATGGCAGCCTGGTGATGAGTGAATTCCGCAGGGTACAGTGCTGGGTTCACAACTCTTCAAGTTATACATTAACAACCTGGACGAAGATGCTGAGGACATTGTTGCTCAGTTTGCCAGATAATACGATGATAAGGTGGAGGGACAGGTATTATTGAGAAGGTGAGGAGGGCTGGCTGGGAGAATGGATAAAAAAGTAGCAGATGGAATACAATGTGGGAAAGTTATGCATTTTAGACAGAAGAATAGAGATGTAGACTGTTTTCTAAATGGGGAAAGACTTTGTAAATCTGAAGCAAAAAGGAATATAGAAGTCCTAGATCAGGATTCTCTTAAGGTTAGTGTCAGGCCATAAGATATAGGAGCAGAATAAGGTCATTTGGCCCATCAAATCTGCTCTGTCATTCGATCCTGGCGTATATATTTCTAAAATCTATTCTCTTCCCTTTTCCCCATAACCCTAGATCCCTTACTAATCAAGAATCTATTTATTTCTGTCTTAAATACACTCAATGACTTGATCTCCCAAGCCTTCTGTAGCAATGAGTTCTATAAATTAACCATCCTTTGGCTGAAGAAATTCCTCCTCATCTCAGTTCTAACATGCAGATTCAGTGGCACTTAGGAAGGCAAATACAATGTGAGCATTCATTTTGAGAGGGTTAGAATACAAGAACAGGAGTGTACCGCTGAGACTGCATAAAACTCTGGTCAAGACCACATTTGTGACCATTTTGGGCTCCTTATCTGAGGGAGAAATCTCATCCATTGTGAAGGATGAGATTTCTGAATACTTGGAAGTATATGGTAAAATCGGGCAAAGTCAGCATGGTTTCATTCATGGGGAGGTCATGCCTGATAAATCTGCTAGAATTCTTTGAGGAAGTAACAAACAGGTTAGACCAAGGAGAGCCAATGGATATTATCTACCTGGACTTCAAGAAGGCCTTTGACAAAGTACCGCACAGGTGGCTACTGAGTAAGATAAGCGCCCATGGTGTTCGAGGCAAGCACGGATGGAAACTTGGCTGTCTGGCAGAAAGCAGAGAGTGGGGATAAAAGGATTGTTCTCAGGATGGTAGCCAGTGACAAGTGTTGTTCCACAAGGCTCAGTGTTAGGACCACAACTTTTTATGAAGGAACTGAGGGCATTCTGGTTACGTTTGCAGATGATTCAAAGATAGGTGGAAGTACAGGTAGCATTGAGGAAGCAGGGAGGCTGCAGAAGGATTTGGACAGGTTAGGAGAGTGGGCAAGTGGCAGATGGAAAGTGTGAGATCATGCACTTTGGTAGGAAGAATAGAGACATGAACAATTTTCTAAATGGGGAGAAAATTCAGAAGTCTGAAGTGCAAAGAGACTTGGTAGTTCTAGTCCAGAATTCTCTCAAGGTAAACTTGCAGGTTGAATCAGAAGTTAAGAGGCAAATGCAATGATGGCATTTATTTTGAGAGTGCTTGAGTATAAAAGTAGAAATGTATTTCTGATGCTCTATAAGGCTCTGGTCAGACCACATTTGGAGTATTGTGCGCATGTTTGGGCCCCATATCTCAGGAAGCGTGTACTGGCCCTGAAGCGTGTTCAGAGGAGGTTCACGAGAATGGTCCCAGGAATGAAAAGTTGAACGTTTGAGACCTCTGGGTTTGTACTCAGTGGAGGTCAGAAGGATGAGGAGGGATCTAATTGAAACTTAGGGCACTGAATGGCTTGGACAGAGTGGATGTTGGGGAGATGTTTCCATTAATAGGAGAGACTAGAGAAGCCCCTTTTATAATGGAGATCAGGAGAAAGGTCTTAGCCAGAGAGTGATGAATCTGTGGAATTCACTGCCACAGAAGACTGGGGAGGACAGGTCATGGAGTATGTTTAAGGCAGAGATGGATAAAATCTTAATTATCAAAGGGATCAGGGGTTACAGGGAGAATGGGGTTGAGAAACCTATCAGCTATGAATGAAAGTGGAGCAGACTCTATGGGCTGAATGGCCTCATTTCATCTGGATTCTGGTTCTGTAATGTCACACTGTCTGTCTCTCTTTCTCTCTGTCTCTCCGGGGTGCAACCCTATCACAGTTACGGCTGTACCCATGTCCCTCGCTGCTATACGGCCTGGCTCTGTAGCTGCTACTTCATTATCTGCCCCCAACCTGGGACCACGGATTCGAGGACCTCCCCCACCGCCCGGTGAAGAGAACAGAGAGGTAACCAGATTGTGTACACATCACAAACAGGCCATTCTGCCCTTCCTTTCTGGACTCGCTCCCAGGTTCAGATCTCCCACAAAAGTGTCGGATCTTCGCTACCTGGAATGAAAGCTTTAGACTCTGAAGTGAACAGCAGGAGCTCCCTATTAGGCAAGAACTTTGGAAAGCTGATTGGGGGCAGATGTTCGCAGGTAAAGGGACGGCTGGAAAATGGGAAGCCTTCAGAAATGAGATAACAAGATTCCAGAGAAAGTATATTCCTGTTCGGGTGAAAGGGAAGGCTGGTAGGTATAGGGAATGCTGGATGACTAAAGAAATTGAGGGTTTGGTTAAGAAAAAGAAGGAAGCATATGTCAGGTATAGACAGGATAGATCGAGTGAATCCTTAGAAGAGTATAAAGGAAGTAGGAGTATACTTCAGAAGGAAATCAGGAGGGCAAAACGGGGACATGAGATAG
>NW_025210695.1:9827-20191 GCF_004010195.1 Chiloscyllium plagiosum
TAAGGTCCTATGGAGTGTTGCTGAACAAAGAGACCTTGGAGTGCAGGTTCATAGCTCCTTGAAAGTGGAGTTGCAGTTAGGTAGGATAGTGAAGAAGGCGTTTGGTATGCTTTCCTTTATTGGTCAGAGTATTGAGTACAGGAGTTGGGAGGTCATGTTGCGGTTGTACAGGACATTGGTTAGGCCACTGTTGGAATATTGTGTGCAATTCTGGTCACCTTCCTATCGAAAAGATGTTGTGAAACTTGAAAGGGTTCAGAAAAGATTTACAAGGATGTTGCCAGGGTTGGAGGATCTGAGCTATAGGGAAAGGCTGAACAGGCTGGGGCTGTTTTCCCTGGAGTGTCGGGGGCTGAGGGGTTTCCTTATAGAGGTTTACAAAATTATGAGGGGCATGGATAGGATAAATAGACAAAGTCTTTTCGCTGGGGTCAGGGAGTCCAGGACTAGAGGGCATAGGTTTAGGGTGAGAGGGGAAAAATTAAAGAGATCTAAGGGGCAACGTTTTCACACAGAGGATGGTGGTAGCTGCCAGAGGAAGTGGTGGAGGCTGGTACAATTGCAACATTTAAGAGGCATCTGGATGGGTATATGAATAGGAAGGGTTTGGAGGGATATGGGCCGGGTGCTGGCAGGTGGGACTAGGTTGGGTTGGGATATCTGGTCGGCATGGACAGGGTTGGGCCGAAGGGTCTGTTTCCGTGCTGTACATCTCTATGACTGTATAACCAGCAATACCCACATCCCATGTGTGAACACAAAGAGTGAGCTTTAAACTGCTTCACTTTGTGAGAGGTGTATCCCTCAGCCACGTGCTGCATGTTGAGTGCTCCTTGTTTGTCCTGTCACCATTGAATGTGTGTTGTAGCTGAGGCGGATGGATTGTGTACCCCTGAGGAGCTCACACATCAGTAGCTGGTGCAGCAGGGATCGTAGCACCAGGTTTCTCTCAAGCTTGGTAATGACTAGTTCCTCCTTATACAGAACGATGACGGAGGGCCTGGTCCCAGGATTCCCCAGGTCCTGGAGAAGATCCTACAGCTGAAGGAGCAACGCCAGGTGGAGCTCACAGCATCAGCGGAGGCTTCAGGTGTGTCCATCAGGCCTCTGTGTACAGGGAGCTTTACTGTCTGTCTAATCCCATGCTGGCCCTGCCCTGGGAAGATTTGTTGGGGACAGTGTAGAGGAGGTTTCACTTTCAGCTTAAAAGCGTAAAGGGAGCTGCTATTCTGGGCAAAGAGGAGATGTAGTTTGGCCAGTGACCCATTGAGACAGGGGGCAGGAGAGTACAGCTGCTGACTGAGCGAGTGCTGCTGGTGTTTCCACAGACGATCCCGATGCAGCGGTGGGAGCCACTCTGACCCCAGCTGATACCGAAGAGGAAGAGGTTGCATCTTCACAGTCAAAGAAAGAGGTATGTGATGGTGTGCTGTTCCCTCCCTCCCCTGCTCTGTGAATGTACAAGCGGGCCCATGGGGCTCTTTACTGGGGAGTGACTCAGGGCCTGACACTAAGGGCGAACAGCACCGGCCACGGCATAGGACTGAGGGAGCGGGCACTGTCGGGGGGTCAGTACTGAGGGAGTGGGCACTGTCGGGAGGTCAGTACTGAGGGAGGGCTGCACTGTCAGAGGGTCAGTGCTGAGTGAGTGGGCACTGTTGGACAGATGGCGCTGAGGGAGCACCGCACTGTCGGAGGGTCAGTACTGAGGGAACAGGCACTGTCGGAGGGTCAGTACTGAGGGAATGCAGCACTGTTGGAGAGTCAGTACTGAGGGAACGGGCACTGTTGGAGGGTCAGTACTGAGGGAGTGCCGCACTGTCGGAGGGTCAGCGCTGAGGGAGTGCCGCACTGTCGGAGGGTCAGCGTGCTGAGGGAGCGCGGCACTGTCGGAGGGTCAGTGCTGAGGGAGTGCCGCACTGTTGGAGGGTCAGTGCTGAGGGAGCGGGCACTGTCAGAGGGTCAGTGCTGAGGGAGCGCGGCACTGTCGGAGGGTCAGTGCTGAGGGAGTGCCGCACTGTTGGAGGGTCAGTGCTGAGGGAGCGGGCACTGTCAGAGGGTCAGTGCTGAGGGAGCGCGGCACTGTCGGAGGGTCAGTGCTGAGGGAGTGCCGCACTGTTGGAGGGTCAGTGCTGAGGGAGCGGGCACTGTCAGAGGGTCAGTGCTGAGGGAGCGCGGCACTGTCGGAGGGTCAGTGCTGAGGGAGTGCCGCACTGTTGGAGGGTCAGTGCTGAGGGAGCGGGCACTGTCAGAGGGTCAGTGCTGAGGGAGCGCGGCACTGTCGGAGGGTCAGTGCTGAGGGAGTGCCGCACTGTTGGAGGGTCAGTGCTGAGGGAGCGGGCACTGTCAGAGGGTCAGTGCTGAGGGAGCGCGGCACTGTCGGAGGGTCAGTGCTGAGGGAGTGCCGCACTGTTGGAGGGTCAGTGCTGAGGGAGCGGGCACTGTCAGAGGGTCAGTGCTGAGGGAGCGCGGCACTGTCGGAGGGTCAGTGCTGAGGGAGTGCCGCACTGTTGGAGGGTCAGTGCTGAGGGAGCGGGCACTGTCAGAGGGTCAGTGCTGAGGGAGCGCGGCACTGTCGGAGGGTCAGTGCTGAGGGAGTGCCGCACTGTTGGAGGGTCAGTGCTGAGGGAGCGGGCACTGTCAGAGGGTCAGTGCTGAGGGAGCGCGGCACTGTCGGAGGGTCAGTGCTGAGGGAGTGCCGCACTGTTGGAGGGTCAGTGCTGAGGGAGCGGGCACTGTCAGAGGGTCAGTGCTGAGGGAGCGCGGCACTGTCGGAGGGTCAGTGCTGAGGGAGTGCCGCACTGTTGGAGGGTCAGTGCTGAGGGAGCGGGCACTGTCAGAGGGTCAGTGCTGAGGGAGCGCGGCACTGTCGGAGGGTCAGTGCTGAGGGAGTGCCGCACTGTTGGAGGGTCAGTGCTGAGGGAGCGGGCACTGTCAGAGGGTCAGTGCTGAGGGAGCGCGGCACTGTCGGAGGGTCAGTGCTGAGGGAGTGCCGCACTGTTGGAGGGTCAGTGCTGAGGGAGCGGGCACTGTCAGAGGGTCAGTGCTGAGGGAGCGCGGCACTGTCGGAGGGTCAGTGCTGAGGGAGTGCCGCACTGTTGGAGGGTCAGTGCTGAGGGAGCGGGCACTGTCAGAGGGTCAGTGCTGAGGGAGCGCGGCACTGTCGGAGGGTCAGTGCTGAGGGAGTGCCGCACTGTTGGAGGGTCAGTGCTGAGGGAGCGGGCACTGTCAGAGGGTCAGTGCTGAGGGAGCGCGGCACTGTCGGAGGGTCAGTGCTGAGGGAGTGCCGCACTGTTGGAGGGTCAGTGCTGAGGGAGCGGGCACTGTCAGAGGGTCAGTGCTGAGGGAGCGCGGCACTGTCGGAGGGTCAGTGCTGAGGGAGTGCCGCACTGTTGGAGGGTCAGTGCTGAGGGAGCGGGCACTGTCAGAGGGTCAGTGCTGAGGGAGCGCGGCACTGTCGGAGGGTCAGTGCTGAGGGAGTGCCGCACTGTTGGAGGGTCAGTGCTGAGGGAGCGGGCACTGTCAGAGGGTCAGTGCTGAGGGAGCGCGGCACTGTCGGAGGGTCAGTGCTGAGGGAGTGCCGCACTGTTGGAGGGTCAGTGCTGAGGGAGCGGGCACTGTCAGAGGGTCAGTGCTGAGGGAGCGCGGCACTGTCGGAGGGTCAGTGCTGAGGGAGTGCCGCACTGTTGGAGGGTCAGTGCTGAGGGAGCGGGCACTGTCAGAGGGTCAGTGCTGAGGGAGCGCGGCACTGTCGGAGGGTCAGTGCTGAGGGAGTGCCGCACTGTTGGAGGGTCAGTGCTGAGGGAGCGGGCACTGTCAGAGGGTCAGTGCTGAGGGAGCGCGGCACTGTCGGAGGGTCAGTGCTGAGGGAGTGCCGCACTGTTGGAGGGTCAGTGCTGAGGGAGCGGGCACTGTCAGAGGGTCAGTGCTGAGGGAGCGCGGCACTGTCGGAGGGTCAGTGCTGAGGGAGTGCCGCACTGTTGGAGGGTCAGTGCTGAGGGAGCGGGCACTGTCAGAGGGTCAGTGCTGAGGGAGCGCGGCACTGTCGGAGGGTCAGTGCTGAGGGAGTGCCGCACTGTTGGAGGGTCAGTGCTGAGGGAGCGGGCACTGTCAGAGGGTCAGTGCTGAGGGAGCGCGGCACTGTCGGAGGGTCAGTGCTGAGGGAGTGCCGCACTGTTGGAGGGTCAGTGCTGAGGGAGCGGGCACTGTCAGAGGGTCAGTGCTGAGGGAGCGCGGCACTGTCGGAGGGTCAGTGCTGAGGGAGTGCCGCACTGTTGGAGGGTCAGTGCTGAGGGAGCGGGCACTGTCAGAGGGTCAGTGCTGAGGGAGCGCGGCACTGTCGGAGGGTCAGTGCTGAGGGAGTGCCGCACTGTTGGAGGGTCAGTGCTGAGGGAGCGGGCACTGTCAGAGGGTCAGTGCTGAGGGAGCGCGGCACTGTCGGAGGGTCAGTGCTGAGGGAGTGCCGCACTGTTGGAGGGTCAGTGCTGAGGGAGCGGGCACTGTCAGAGGGTCAGTGCTGAGGGAGCGCGGCACTGTCGGAGGGTCAGTGCTGAGGGAGTGCCGCACTGTTGGAGGGTCAGTGCTGAGGGAGCGGGCACTGTCAGAGGGTCAGTGCTGAGGGAGCGCGGCACTGTCGGAGGGTCAGTGCTGAGGGAGTGCCGCACTGTTGGAGGGTCAGTGCTGAGGGAGCGGGCACTGTCGGAGGGTCAGTGCTGAGGGAGTGCTGTGCTGTCAGACGGTCAGCACTGGGGCATGTTGAAAGCTTGCCAAGGGTTCATTCGGAGTTGATTGTATTTTGTTTTGTGCGAATGTCAATGATCTTCAATTTCTCCAGAAAAACCGTAAACGTCGCAACCGAAAGAAGAAGAAGAAATGCCAGCGTAGTGAGGTGAGTGGAGTTGTGAAGCCGGCAGCAGCAGTGACTGACACAGAATCGGAGGTGGAGGTGGAGTATGTGACAGCAGAGCCGGAAATCTTTGACACCAATTTCATCTACTTCAAGAGGATCTTCGAAACGTTCAGGGTGAGCAGCTGGAACTGTTGTGGTGGTCAGCGGCTAGGCTGGTAGGCATGTGTCCATGGAGGGCAGTGAATGCTAACGGGGCCTGATGGCTGGCTGTGGTTTGTTTTTGTAGCTGACCGACGATGTGAAGAAAGACAAGGACAAAGAGCCGGACAAAGCAGACAAGCTGGAATCGGCAGTGCTGCTGAAGAAGAAGGGATTGGAGGCAGAGCTGAAAGGCAGCAGTGATGAAGATGAGGATGTAGACAGTGATGAGGACCTGGTAAGTTTAAGCCTGCTGACCCACACGATTCATGGGGTAAATTGTTCTTCAGTACCGGCCACAGTCCCACACCGTCAAGACTGACTGTCCAGAAAGCACGGACTGTCGGAGGGTCAGCGCTGAGGGAGCGGGCACTGTCGAAGGGTCAGTGCTGAGGGAGTGGACACTGTTGGAGGGTCAGCGCTGAGGGAGCGGGCACTGACGGAGGGTCAGTGCTGAGGGAGCTCCGCGCTGTTGGAGGGTCAGTGCTGAGGGAGTGCTGCACTGTCGGAGGGTCAGTGCTGAGGGAGTAGGCACTGTCGAAGGGTCAGTGCTGAGGGAGTGGACACTGTCGGAGGGTCAGCGCTGAGGGAGCGGGCACTCAAGGAGGGTCAGTGCTGAGGGAGCTCCGCGCTGTCGGAGGGTCAGTGCTGAGGGGGCCCCGCGCTGTCGGAGGGTTGGCGCTGAGGGAGTGGGCACTGACGGAGGGTCAGCGCTGAGGGAGCTCCGCGCTGTCGGAGGGTCGGCGCTGAGGGAGCTCCGCGCTGTCGGAGGGTCGGCGCTGAGGGAGCTCCGCGCTGTCGGAGGGTCGGCGCTGAGGGGGCCCCGCGCTGTCGGAGGGTCGGCGCTGAGGGGGCCCCGCGCTCTCGGAGGGTCGGTGCTGAGGGAGTGGGCACTGTCGGGAGTTTGTTATTGTTTGTAACTGTGTCCTTCTATCTGTTAGGAAAAACGGGATGATCTCCCAAAATTATCGAAGAAGAAGTTAAGGAGATTAAATCGTTTGAGTGTGGCTGAACTGAAACAGGTGAAGTGTTTACTGTCGAGTGAGTGAGGCCTCTGGGCTGAGGTGGGATAGGCTTCTTCACAGACCCTTGTACTGTTGGCAGCTGTCAGCCACCACCTGTTTTCTGGGTGTGCAGGGTCCAGCACTGATCGAGAGTTCACAGTGTCTGTGTAGTGAAATGCTGTAAGGCCTGAAGCAAATCACAAAGTGAATGGGCTGTTGCAGGGGTTCAGCACCTTGGGCTGGATGTCATGTTCCAGATTTTCATGTTCCGTGTTGGGCCTGTGCAGCTGTGGTTTGGTCAAGGGTGGGAGGCGGTGTTATGGCAGGGTAAACAGAGCAGAATGACCAGAGCAATACCCAGGCTGAAAGGGTTAAATCTGGCACCCGAGAGTGGGGTTGGGAATTAAATGATGATTAAATCGGGGTTGAGATGCTCCCTGGCAATATTTGCCCTGGGTTTGTGGTTGGTTGGAGTGGTGGCGGTGTGGTGTTCTTGGGGACAGGGGCTCACATCCCGCCCATTTGAGCTAGCTGTTTGGGTCTGATGTCAGAGAGCGCTCCGTCTCTGAGGAGACGGAAATGTGGAATTCCACCTCCCACCCCCTCCAAAAATCCCCAAAAACCTGTCGATGCAGAAGGTAGTTTCAGTTGGAAGGGTGATCAGGTATTGATTGGGTTAGGGTGGTCGATAGAGTTCAGGTATAGTTGAAATGAGGGGGTGGGTCTGAACTCCCTCCGGTTCTGACTAAAAATGTTCAAGGGGTGCTTCATCTGAACGGCCTCCTGCTGTTCCTGTGTGACAGGCTGGAGGAGGGGGGCTGAATGGCCTCCTGCTGTTCCTGTGAGACAGACTGTCGGAGGGGGGCTGAATGGCCTCCTGCTTTTCCTGTGTGACAGGCTGGAGGAGGGGGGTTGAATGGCCTCCTGCTTTTCCTGTGTGACAGGCTGGAGGAGGGGGGCTGAATGGCCTCCTGCTTTTCCTGTGGGACAGGCTGTAGGAGGGGGCTGAATGGCCTCCTGTTCCTTTTTGAAACACTGAGTGAGAGGCTGGAGGAGCCGGTGGCTTTTCCCTGCTGCTGGGTGGACATTGCGACAGGAATGGGCTAGACTGGGAGGGAACGGGGGGAGCGGTTGCCAGTTGTCCACTGGCTCACACTGACCCTTGACCCCCTCAGCTGGTAGCGCGCCCGGATGTGGTGGAGATGCACGATGTGACAGCCCATGACCCGAAGCTGTTGGTTCACCTGAAGGCCACCCGCAACTCTGTGCCTGTGCCACGCCACTGGTGCTTCAAGCGCAAGTACCTGCAAGGCAAGAGGGGCATCGAGAAACCCCCCTTTGAGCTGCCCGAGTTTATCCGCCGCACTGGGATCCAGGAGATGCGGGAGGCCCTGCAGGAGAAGGTAAGGCAGCGGGAGGGACGGCACTCCCAGCGAGCTCAAACCACACCAGGGGAGGCCAGGGTGGAGTCCCATGCAGTGGTCCCTGTTGTTGCCGGGCCCTGAGTCTTTTTTGGTGACGTGGGGGGTGATGATGGTGACAGTGACCAGGGCTGGCCTAAGAGTCTGCCAGTGACGGAGGGCGGGGGGCCAGTGACGGCAGGGACGGGCAGTGAGGGAGGGGGCAGGGACGGGCAGTGAGGGAGGGGGCAGGGACGGGCAGTGAGGGAGGGGGCAGGGACGGGCAGTGAGGGAGGGGGCAGTGACGGAGGCTGTCTCTCTCGAACCTCAGGGTTTGCTGAGCTCCGAGTCTGTGCCACGTCTGCCTGCCACCAGAGGTCTCTGCCCTCTGCTGATCTCTCCCTGCGCTGGTTCATCAAGACAAGCCCCGTAAAAACCGTGAGTCAGTGGGTTCTGTCACTCCCCAATCATCCCACCCACCCCTGACTCTCCAGGGAAACCTAGGCAACACTGGTATACAGCTAACAGTACCTTAGCTTCACAGCTCCCACTCCCTGTGGTTTCACTGGACATGAAATCCTAGAGGGTAGCCCAGTCCCCACCATATTCCCAGCTGTGATCAGCTTACAGATCACTCTGGGGATCGGAGATGCTGTGACCAAATGTACTTGAGCTGTGGACAGTGATGGGCGAGGCTAGGGTAGGGCAGGATTGTCTCCTGTACCTGGAGTCTGTCTTTCTGTGTCTTTGCTTTGGCTGTGTTATTACCAAAGCCGCCTTGTCCATCTGGCACTGCAGTGGGATATGAGCCTGG
This sequence comes from Chiloscyllium plagiosum, assembly GCF_004010195.1. NCBI lineage: Eukaryota > Metazoa > Chordata > Chondrichthyes > Orectolobiformes > Hemiscylliidae > Chiloscyllium > Chiloscyllium plagiosum. The sequence goes on from NW_025210695.1 coordinate 18,093, forward strand.
GGGTTCCCCACAGCCAGACAGAAACACCAAAGGCTAATGTGACACTGCATGGCTTGCTGTCATCCCCTCCACACACTCTGCACAGAGACAGGGGGTCAGCTCTGGCCTGTGCCTCTGAGTTGGGGGGGTGGGGGGTAAAGTCCAAGGCTGGTAACTGCGATGTAACCCCAGTAGTTTGGGAGCAATAGCCCCTTCTAAATGCTGCCTATCAATGATCCACAGGAGGAGCAGAAAACCATGAAGACCAAAATGCGGGAGAAAGTGCGTCCGAAAATGGGGAAAATAGACATTGACTACCAGAAACTTCACGATGCTTTCTTCAAGTGGCAGACCAAACCCAAGCTGACCATCCATGGTGACCTGTACTACGAGGTAACACTCTTTCCTAGGACAAGGGGCAGGGAGCACAGCACTTCAAGCTGCACTGTTCCTGTCTCCACTCGCTCTTTCACTCGGGAGTGGCCTTACTGCTTTCCTGGGTATGATGTGACCTCCAGGGATCTGGGTCTTTCCCCGGGCTGTACTGACTGACCTCCGAATGCATAGATGGGAGCAAGAATGAGTTTCCTGGGGAATAACTGAATAGTCAGTCACTGAGGGAGGGTCAGCGCTGAGGGGGTGACGCACTGTGGGAGGGTCAGCGCTGAGGGGGCGACGCGCTGTGGGAGGGTCAGCGCTGAGGGGGCGACGCGCTGTGGGAGGGTCAGCGCTGAGGGGGCGACACGCTGTGGGAGGGTCAGCGCTGAGGGGGCGACGCGCTGTGGGAGGGTCAGCGCTGAGGGGGGCGACGCGCTGTGGGAATGCAGTAAGGTTGACCTTATTGAGATGGTATGGAGCTCCCTTGGTGGCCCTTACTGATCCCACAGGGTGGGGTTGTGGAGGAATCCCATCTATACCCTTGCCCCATGTGCGCACTGTCAGCCATTTTTCCAGTCAATCTTTCACTCTGCAGCAGGTGATTTGGGTCCTTCTCAGTGGACTCTGTGGGGGAGTTTGCGGTGTACTTACACAACCAAGCGGCCCTGGTTTGACTGTGGGCCATCCTGCGGCGGTGGGAGGTGCTGGAGGAATGAGTGCGGTCAGTTTCTGGAGGTTGTCCCTCCTGTAGGAATTGATGAGTGTGATGTTGCATGTCATCGAGAGATTACAGCATTATCCCCTAATCACAGCAAGGCAGATAGAAGATGTGATGACTTGGAGATTCAGGTCTCTCTCTCTCTCTCTCATATCATGCTGCATGGTTCTAATTACTCCCTGCTAATTGCTTTATCACAGGGTTTCTGTTTCTGATAAAAAGCCACTTTCTGCTGAACTGGGCCCCACACTTGTCAGTCTTCCCTGTGTTCTATCTGTTTTGCGTTGTTGGCAATATTTAAATTGTGCACCGTTCGGGTGCAGCTAATAAGGAGAGCCTGCTTCCATCCCTTCCCCTCCCTGGCCCAGGGTCACACAGTGAAGCCAGGACGGAAAAGAAAACTCCCAAGGAAGTGAGTCCCGAGATGATGAGAATGTTTGTTTGATTTGAAGCTGGTGGGGGAGGGAGCAGACTCAGCAGGAACTTTGAGGAAAAGCCAGGAGGGAACATCAAGGAAATACCAGGAAAGGGGGAATGAAAACAGTGTTTTCACAATGTAGTGAAGGCAATGGGATCTTTGAAACACCTGGGACAGGCTCAGTGGGGGAGGGGGGCTGAGTGGCCTCCTGCTGGGATTGGGTTGAATCGGCAGTTGCTGGGAGGTGGGTGGGGGATGGGGAGGGGAGCAGGGGGAGCTGTGTGTTGAATGTGGCTCTGGGTCTGATTGACTCAGAGTGCCATTGCTGACTCCTGGTCATTCACTGGCTGAAAGGTAGTGTGTGTGAAAGCCTGGTACTGTCTCATGGTGAGTGAGTGAGTAACTGATGGATATCCTGTTTGCTCCATGTGACAGGGCAAAGAGTTTGAGACACGGCTGAAGGAGAAGAAACCTGGAGACTTATCCGATGAACTCAGACTGGCTCTGGGAATGCCTGTTGGAGCGGTAAGTAAAGGCTGTCATATCTTCCAGAGGAATGGGACCAGGGTTGCTCACAACATCCCAAATAACACCTGGGATTGTACC
>NW_025210696.1:0-2394 GCF_004010195.1 Chiloscyllium plagiosum
ACAGAAACATGGCTCAGAGATTAACTGGACCAGAAGCATAATGTTCCAGGATACAAATGTTGCAGAAAGTATAGAGAGGAGAAAGAGGAGGGGGAGAGGCGTGTTTGGTAAGGGGTACAACTGTACTGAGGGAGGATAATCCCATGAAAGTTGTTTGGGTTTAACTGAGAAATAAGAAAGAAATAATCACCTTATGGGATTGTATTATAGACCACCTAACAGTCAGAGGTAAATTGAGAAACACATCTGCAGAGACATCTCAGTTATCTGTAAGAATAACAGGGTGTTTATGGCTGGGGATTTTAACTTTCCAAACATAGACTGGTACTGTTGTAATGTTAACAGTTTAAATGGAGAGGATATTGTTCATCGTGTACAAGAATTTTTTCTGATTCAGTACACAATTGCAACATTTAAGAGGCATAGTCGGGGGAGCATAGTCATAGAAAAGGATATACCAGATCTAAAAGTTGAAGATCTAAATTGGATGAAGTCTAATTTTGACGTGTTAGGGAAGAACTTTCAAACGATAATTGTGGCAGATATTCGCAGGTAAAGCGACGGATGGAAAATGGGAAGTCTTCAGAATTGAGATAACGAGGATCCAGAGAAGGTATGTTCCTGGTAAGATGAAAGGAAAGGCTTGTAGGCATAAGGAATGCTGATTGACTAAATACAATGAGTACTTGGTTCTGAAAGTGAAGGAAAAATATGCCAAGTATCGACAGGATAGATCGAGTGAATCCTTAGATTATAAAGGCTGTAGAGGGAATACTTAAGAGGGAAACCAGGACGGCAAACATGGGACACGAGATAGCTTTCGAAAATAGAGTAAAGGAGAACGCAAATGTTGTTTTCACAAATACATGAAGGAAAAAAGGGTAACGAGGTAAAGCATAGGACCCATCAACGATGAGAAAGGCAGCCTTTGTGTGGAGCTGCAGTAAATGGAGGAGATATTAAACGGGTAATTTCCATCAGTATTTACTACGGAAAAACACATGGAAGATACAGAACGTCGATAGTCACATGTTGAAAAATGTCCATGTTACAGCGGAGGAAGCTTTCGATATCTTGAAACTTATAAAAGAAGAAAGAAACATGATTAAATGTACCCTCGAACTCTGTGTTAATCTGGGGAAGTGATTGCTGGGCCTGAGATGTTTGTATCATCGATAGTCACAGGTGATGTGATGGAAGACTGGAGGTTGACTATCATAGTGGGACTGTTTAAGAAAGGTTGTAAACACAAGCCACGGAAATATAGACCAGTGAGCCTGTCGGTGGTGGTGGACAAATATTTGGAGGGAATCCTAAGGGAGCGGATATACATGGATTTGGAAAGGCAAGGACTGATTAGGAATAGTCAACTTGAAGAAGTAGCAAAGAAGGCTGAAAAGGGCAAGGCGGTAGGTGTGTGATCTATGTGGACTTCATTAAGGCATTTAACTAGATTCCCCATGGGACAATGGCTCGCAAGGTTAGATCTCATGACTTACGGGGAGACCAAGCCATTTGGATACAGAATTGACTCAAAGGTAGAAGACAGAGGGTGTTGGTGAAGTGTTGATTTTCAGACTGGAGATGTGATCAGTGCAACAAGGATCGGTGCTGGGCCAAGGCTTTTCATCATTTATATATACGATGTGGATGTGAGCATAATAGGGAAAGTCAGCATGGTGCAGATGACATCAAAATTGGAGCGGTAGTGGATAGTGAAGAAAATTATCTCAGATTATAACACGATTTTGATCAGGTGGGCCAATGGCCTGAAACGTGGCAGATGGAGTTTAATATAGAAAAATGCATGGTGCTGCATTTCGGGATAACAAATCTTAGAACACTTAATGATACGGTCCTCGGGAGTGTTGCTGTACAAAGAGTCCTTGGAGTGCAGCTTCATTGCTCCTTGAAAGTGGAGTCGCAGGTAGATAGGAAAATGAAGAAGCTTTGCTTTGCTTTCCTTTGCTGAGTAGATTACTCAGAACAGGAGTTGGAATGTCATATCCAGCTGTACAAGTCATCGGTTAGGCCACTGTTGAAATATTTTGTGCAATTCTGGTCTTCTTCCTATCGGAAAGATGTTCTGAAACTTGAAAGGGTTCAGCAACGATTTACAAAGATGTTGCCAGGGTTGGATGATTTGTGATATAGAGATAAGTTGAACAAGCTGGAGCTGTTTTCTCTGGAGCGTCGGAGGCTGAGGGGTGATCTTCTAGGCATTTATAAAATCATGAGAGGCATGGATAGTGCAAATGGACAATGTGTTTTCCCTGGGGTGGGCGATTCCAGAACTATAGGACATAGGATTAAGGTGTGAGGGGAAGATTTAAAAGAGATCTAAAGGGCAATGTTTTCACACAGAGAGTGGTTCGTGATGGAAAAGCTGCCAGA
>NW_025210696.1:4684-9511 GCF_004010195.1 Chiloscyllium plagiosum
GAATTTATAATACACATACTGATAAATGTGAGAGAATGGAAAAGGGAAACCCAGAAAGGGGAGCGCAAAACCTCAGCTGAGGACGAATGAATCTTTTAATGTTTTATATATTTTGTATGTCACACGCAAAATATTTTATTAACAATGCTTCCGTTGTTCATTCTGAAGGTCTTCTACACATTTGAACAATCTTATCAATCATCACAAACATTGATTAAACAGTCCATATTAAATCATTTTTCTGCATCCCATTTGAAATTACCCTGTTTAGTTTCCACTGGCCACTCCCCATCATTTCTTCTAAATGTGCTGTTTCTTTCTCTGTGTTTCATTTTATTCTGTCTATCAAGAAGATATTGGTGATTGGGTAATATCACTTTACTCCGCTCCAGTATTCCTATTCTTTTCGGGTCTTTTAACAATGACACATACATTCTGTCGCTGACCGTTTAATCCCAAAGAAGATGGAAATTTTAAATGCAACGTTTACTTTTGGGCAAAGGCCAGTATATCAGAAAAAAGAAAATACTTTTAAACTGTGGAATAAGATATTTGCAGCTTTACAAACAAAGTACTGAAGTGCATTGTGTTAAAGAGTCAATATTCACTTATTAAAGCAGTGAAAGAGGGTTCAGGGCGGTTGTGCCCAGAGACAGTATTTTAGATTGACAGCTGTTGTGATAGAGCATGATTTCAGTGTAGTAGCAACCTCTCGATTGGCTCTTAGGAATGTGGTTGCGTTGAGAAATTTCATACTTTATCCAGGATTGATTGATTGATTGATGCCACGTGTACCTGAGTACAGTTAAAGACTTTGCGAGCAGGATGGGCAGATCACACTAAATATGGACAGATTAGAGGGAGAAACTACACTTTCACAGAGAAAGCCGCACAGGTGACACCGCAACATGATCAACCCGAACAATATAAAATTATTTGAAGTTAGCGAGTGCATTCCTCACTCTAATACGGATGTCTAATATTTTTGTGCCTCTGCGAGCCTCATGGCTACTGAGACAGACGTACTTGCTCTGAATTATTTCTCCCCACAGTAATGTGCACTTGGTATGTATATCATCCTACGTTTACTGTCAAGTTGTTGACAATCTCAGACAACAGACACAAGACCTTCCAGCGGAAACAGTTAGCTATACCCACCTGCTTCTGACTTCCATAGAGAGCAGCACTTTATCTTCTCGGAAATGGAAGATGCCTCTTTGTGACTTCACACAACATAACTTCGAACAGTAGAGCACAGTGCAGGTCCTGCAGACTTCGATATTACGATGTGCTGTAAAACGACTCTGAAGCCCATAGAACCGCCACTATTCTATTTTCATGCATACATTTATCCAAAGACCATTTAAATTGCCTTCAGGTTTGCCATTCTACGGCTGTTGAGGCAGGATCGTCCACTTCTGCACTACACTCTGAGTAAGGAAACAACCTCTGACATCTGTCCTGTATCTATCAGCCGTCAATTATAAGCGAGGCCCCCTCGTAATAGCCGTCACCACTCGAGGAAAAAAATCATCTCACTGTCCACCCGATAAAACACTCTTATTATCTTATATGTCTCCATAAAGTCGCCTCTCAACCGTCTTCTCTCGAACGAAAAGAACCTCAATCCCCTTGTCATTTCTCCTTTCCATACCAAGAAATGTTCTAGTAAATCACATCCAAACCCTTGCAAAGGTTTGCACATGCTTAATGTAATGCAGTGACCAGAATTGTGCGTAATGCACCAAGTGTCGCTGCACCAAAGTTTGTACATGTAGCATGACCTCATGGATCCGAAACTCAATCGTTCGACTAATAAACCATATGTCTTCTTAACAACTCTATTAATCTGGGTGGCATCTTTCAAGGATTAGACTAGATTCCCTACAATGTGGAAACAGGCCCAACAAGTCCACACCGACCCTCTGAAGAGTAATCCACACAGCCCTATTTCCCTCTGACTAATACACCTAACACTACCCAATTAAATTTAACAAATAGCAGTCTGAACCAAATACATGTCTATAATTTAGCATGGACAATTTAGCATGGACAATTCACCTGACATGCACATCTTTGGATTGTGAGGATGAAACCAGAGTACCCGGAGGAAACCCACGCAGACACGGGGACAATGTGCAGACTGCACACAGATAGTTGCACGAGTTGGAAATCGGACCTGGGACCCTGGTGTTGTGAGGCAGCAGTGCTAACCATGGAGCCACTGTGTCGCCCCAAATCTATGTACGTAGAGGAGGTCTCTCTATTCATCAATACGACCAAGAATCTCATCATTAACCCAATGCTCTGCATTCCTGTAACTCCTTCCAAAGTGAATCACCTCACACTTGTCCGCATTTTACTCCATTTGCCACCTCTCAGCCCAGTTCTGCATCTTATCTATGTCCCTCTGTAACACACAGCGTCACTGGGCACTATCCACAACTGTGTGGTCCTTCGTGTTATTTGCAAATTTAAAAAAACGCTCTGCGATATTTTCATCTTGGCTTTTATAAAATGACAAACAGCAGCGGTCCCAAAACTGATCCTTTCTGTGCACCACTCGTAACTGAACTCCAGGATGAACATTTCTGATCAACAACCATCTTCCGTCTTCTTTCAGCTAGCCAATTTCTTATACACACCACTAAATCACTCTCGATCCCATGACTCCGCATTTTGTGCAATAGCCTACTGTATGGAATCTGATGACCCGCCTGAGAGAAATCCCCATACACCACATCAATCGCTTTACCCTCAACATCTCAAATAACACAATAACGTTTGTGAGACACGACTTACGCTTCATTAAAGGGTATTGACTATCCCTAATCAACTTTTGCCTTTGTGGATGACACTTCATCATGTGTCTTAGAAACTTTTTCCAACATTTTGCCCACAACCGAAATAAGGTTCACTGGTCTGTTACTACCCAGGCTCTTTCTACTCCCCTTCTTGAACAAGGCAACAATATGTGCTATCCTCCACACTTCCGGAACTATTCCTACAGACAATTACATAAAGATCAAAGCAAAAGCCTCTGCAATCGCTCCCAACCTTACCAATGAAGCGACGATAAATCCAAATTCGGTCCAAGGGACATTCACACTTCCCAAAATTGCTACCATCTCCTCCTTGGGAACATCAATCTCATCTCATCTACAAGCCAGTATTGCAATACTCCCCTCGACAACATTATATGTTTTACAATGGGAATACTGACGGAAGATATTTATTTAATGCTTCCCCTATCTCTTTTGACTCCAAGGGCAACTTCTCACAACAACCCTTGATTGCCCCTAATTTTACTCTGGTTGTTCCTGATACAGCTATCAAAAGCTTGGTGCTTTCCTTGATCCTACTCACCACGACTTCTCGTGTCCACTCCTGGCTCTCCTTAGCTACCTCTTTCGGTCTTTCCTGGCTAACGTGTAACTCTCACGCGCCCTAACTGAGCCTTCACGCCTCATCCTAACATAAGCCTTCGTGACAAGAGCTTCAACTTATTTCGTAAACCACAGCGCCCTCATTCAATAACTTCCTCCCTGCCTGACAGGTACATACGTATCAAAGACACGCAGTAGCTGCATCTTGAATACGTTCCACATTTCATGTGCACAACCCCGCAGTTTATTTCCCGATACCATGCATCCTAACTCTTGCCTCATCGCATCATAACTGCCTTTCCCCGAGTTCTAACTCTTGCTGTGCAGTACCTACATTGCTAAACTAAACATCGCCGAATTGTGCACAATGTCATTAAAGTGCTCAGCTACCTCAAAATCAATTGGCTTCCCTCCTCAATGCTCGAACACCAGGATAACATCCCACGTATGTACCACGAGCAATGTAGGTACTACGAACAATGAGGAACAGTCTTTCTGTACAGATTCTACTCCATTTGCAATGAAAGTTCCCTGGCCGCTAATCTCTCAGAATGTTGTCTTGATGATTTTCGTTCCTTCCTTGATTGGAGAACTGTATTTAAGAATCTGCGTTTGAATTTTCATTTTAGCCAATGGGAGTTTTTAAGGGGTGTTACTTTATTGAAACTTTTCATTCGTAATACTTACTGTATCCATTATTATGTTAAACTTTCCAATAGAGGTAAGTTATTCTATAACCGTACTTGTTGGTTAGTATTTTATTTAGAGTGTTTTTTTTTAATAATAAGTTGTGTTTTGCTGAACCCCTTCATCAGGAATGAGGCTTTTGGGCATAGTGCCTGAAAGAAAAGTCGGAGGGGAGCATGGGTGGAAGATTGCTGAGAGTACGATGGATTGATAAAGGTGGGGGAGAAGGTGGAAGGTCGGTAGATGGGCCCCCGTCCATCAGCTCCACTCTCCTCTAGGACCTATCACCTTCTCCCCCCCGCTTCATCTAACTATTGCATTCCCAGATAAATTTCCCTCAGGCCCACCCCGCCTCCAGGTTACCTCTCAGCCGCCCGGACCACACGCCTCATTCCTGTTGAAACAAGAATGCCAGAAATGTCGATTGTCCTGTTCCTTGGTTGCTGCATGTCCTGTTGTACTTTTCCTGCACTACAATCTCCACTTCAACCAGTTATTCTAATTTAATTTATTCACGTTTGCCGGCATTTCGTAAATATTCCTCCTATTCATGTATTTATTCAGATTCACTTTAAATATGCAATTGAATCCGTCCTCACCATTTCCTCTCACAGCACTTTCCACCAACTCACGACTCTCTGTATGAAACAGTTGTCGCTAAGTTCCCTCATAAAACTTTCCGTTCTCACCTTCAACCTGCGGTTTGGACTCATATGGTTGTTGGACGCCCCTACTTTGGAAAACAGGATGTTTT
>NW_025210696.1:9753-20194 GCF_004010195.1 Chiloscyllium plagiosum
AAAAAAACCTTACATTTATCCAAATTGATCTTCATCTACCTCTCCTTGTCCCGTTGACCCATCTGATTATCGTACCGTTCTACTCTTCTTCACTGTCTATCTGTCTCTGTCTTAAAGGCAGAACTATGTCTGTGGCTCTGCATACCTGTCCGTGTGTATGTGCGCACCAGTGTGGTTCTGCTTAATGGCAGGAGAAAGGGGATGGTCATGGTGGTACTGTGTCGCTTTTCGGACTGTAGACCTGTGACCAACGGAATTCAACAGGATCTTTGCTGCATCAACCTTTGTTTGTCATCTATATCAACGATTGAAGTGAAAATATTGAAGGTACGATTAATAAGTTTGCAGATGACACCGAGAGTGGTTATAAAGTGGACATTGAAGAAGGTTATTCAAAATTACTAAGCGTCCTTGATCAATTGGATCAACGAGTCATACGGATGTACAGCACAGTAATAGACCCTTCATTTCAATTCGTTATTGCCTGCCAGATATCCTAAATCAATCTACATCCATTTTCCAATATTTGACCTATATCTCTCTAAATCCTCTTCTCCGTACATCCATCCCATTGCCTTCTAAACTATATAATCTCCATAGTGCGGAAACAGACATTAAGCTCAAAAATCCCACATGAACCCTTGAAAGAGCATGCCACCAAGACCATAACTCTGCATTTCCCATGAGTAATGCGCCAAACTTACATATCATTGAACACTACGCGTTATTTACAGTTGCCAATCCACCTAACTTACACACTTGTGCACTGTTGGAGGGAGGAAACCAGATTCCATGGCAGACACATAGGAGAACGTGCAAACGCCACACGGACAGTTGCCCGAGTCTGAGATTGAACCCAGTTGTCTAGCGCTGTGAGATAGCAGTGCGAACAAATGTGCCACTGTTCTGCAATTGTACCAGTCTCCACCACTTTCCCTGATGGCCCATTGCATACATGCACTACGGCGGCCTGTGTGAGAAAATTGCTCCTTCGGTTGTTTTAAATATTACCCCGATCACTTCAAACTTATGTTTTGGAACTCTAATCCATGGCGGAAAAGAACATTGACTATTCACCCTAACTATAAAGTTTATGAAGTTATAAACCCCACAGAACGTGAAGATTTGACTCCAAACAGCACCAATGGCTGTACCTTCAGTCTTCCTGGGCATGAATTCTGAAATTTCAGTACTGACACCTCTTTCTTCTCCAAAAGACAAATTCTAAAACCATCGTAATCAACGTGTTCAGATCTACAATAAAATATCTCTGTGGGATTTGAAAGTGGACCTTTGGGGCCAGAGTTAGGGGTACTACCACCACTTGACAATGGCTCTTAAAGCTGCAACATTATTCTCTTGTGTGTTTATTCAGCAAACTGTTCAGACATGCTGCTGGCATGCCTATAGGCAGGACTTGAACCAAACCTTCTGGTCCAGAGTGAGGAACTCTACCGCACATGTTCAGGAAAATGAATCGAATCCAGAGATCTGGCTCAGAGGCAGGGGCACTACCAATTACACAAGGCCAAACCATGTCCAGATTTTGAGATGCATTCATAACGTCAGCTTTTAAGTGGATTCTTTAAATTCTTGATCAATTTACGGAAATACGCAGTGAAAAGAATTACATTGCTGAACAAATGCAAGGTGTTTGCCTCAACTGCTGGATGTTCAGTGTCTGTGCTCTGCCATAGAAATAAACTATTATCATCTGCAATTGCTTGGCTCTGATTTCCATCTTAAATGGTTGTGATCTGTAGACTGCCATATTAATGAATGAAATCCTGCAGACACACACTGCACCACATAGGATCTAGAATAGACATTAAAGTTGAGCACTAGAGGCAAACGAAGACAACCATTTCTGACTTCAAACACCGATCACTATTTTCAGTCTCTCACGTTTGACTGTCCTCTTCCGAAAATAATCCGAAAATGCGGACGTTGCTGCAATCAATAATGAGATTGGTGGAGCATGAGCCTTGTGTGGAGGTAGTTGCTTTAACATATATACAGTGAGTGTGAGGGAACAGAGAGAATACCGTGACACTTACCCTGGCAGATGATTTATTGATGGAGGCAGAAGGTTCTTGATGCTTTTCCTCAATGGCTGGACATTTCTTCAGATCTCAGATACTGCACCGATTTGGGTGGTGAGCTCAGATCATGTTCGACGGTCTTTTGGTATGGACACCACTAGGAGGAGAATGTTCCTCCCCTGTACTAGCCCATTCACCAGGACAACTGTCAAGAAATCGTGGTGCAATTGCCTGTTATTCACCATACTCAGGGTAAACGGAACAGGCAGCTCCAAACTGAGGAGGCTCAAACGTGTTGCTTTTAAAGCTAGAATACCTTGGAAGTAGATAGTGACATTTGAAAAGATTCTGTGTCACAGAGAAGGGACTGCTAGCGATCTTTAAACGTATAAATTTGGATAAATCCCCAGGACGTAATTGGATATACCCCAGAAATCTGTGGGGAGTGAGGGAAGTGGTGTTGCCTTCCTTGCTGAGATGGTTGTTTCATTGATAGCCACACGGGAGTTTCCAAAAGGCTAATATGGTGCCACTATTTAAAGTAGTTAAGGAAAAAAAAACAAAGTACTCTGGACTGGTAAGGCTGATGTCAGTGTTGGGCACTTTGTTGAACGGGATTCTGAGGCACAGTATTTAAATTCATTTTGAATGGTAAGGACTCCACAGAGGTACTCAGTATGGCTTTGTGCATGGGAAGTTCCTGATGATCGAAAGACCTCTCTCTTGCTCCGCGGATTCTGCCTGAAACGCTGTGCTTTTCCAGCACCACACTTTTCGACTCTAACTCTCCAGCAATTGTTGCCCTGAACATCTCCTTTTCTTTTGAAGAAATAACCAAGATGATTGATTTTGACAGAGAGATGGGTGTTGTTGGTATGGACGTCAGTAAGACGTTGGATTAGGTTCTTCTTTTTGTAAGCAACGTTAGCAAAGTCAAATCACATGGAATTCAGGGAAAAACGAGCAATTTGGATACAAAATTGGCTCAAATGTGAGAGACAGAGAGTGGCGTTGGAGAGTTGCTTTTTTGAACTGGCAGGCTGTGACCAATAGTGTGCCACAAGGATCGGTGCTGGATCATCATTTATATAAGTGGCTTGGATATGAACATAGCAGTGATAGTTGGTACATTTGCACATGACACCAAAAATTGGAGGTGTATTGGACAGTGAAGAAGGTTACCTCAGAGTACAATGGTATCTTGTTCAGATGGGCCACTGTGCCGAGGATTGGCAGACGATAATTAATCCAGATGAATGTGAGGTGCTGCATTTTGGAGAGGCAAATCAGAACAAGACTTATACGCTTCATGATAAAGTCCCGGGAAGTGTTCCTGAACTAAGACCTTGGAGTGCAGGTATATAGGTCATTGAGAGTAGAATGGCAGATAGATAGATTAGTGAAGAAGACGTTTGGTATGTTTTCCTTTATTGGTCAGAGTACTGAGCATAGAATTAGGAGGCCATGTTGCATTTTTACAGACACTGGTTCGAATATTTTTTCGAATATTTTATGCGAATCTGATCTCTGTCCAAACGGGAGAATGTTGTGAATCTTGAAAGGGTTCAGAAAATATTTACAAGGAAGTTGCCAGGCTAAGAGTTCTTGAACTAACGCGAGAGGGTGAATAGGCTCGGGCTGTTTTCCCTGGAAAGTGAAGGGCATAAATGTTTTCAATTGCCAAGGTCTATCCCCCAAAACTAGAAATCATAGATTTAAGGTGAGAGTCAAAATATTTCAAAGTAACCTAAGGAGCAACTTTTCACGCAGAGGGTCGTGCGTGTCTGGAATGAGCTGCCAGAGGAGGTGGTGGAGGCTCGCACAATTTCAACATTTACAGCATTTAGATGGGTATATAAATAAGAACGATTTAGTGTGTTATGGTCCAAATGTTTGCAAATCGGACTCTAGTAATTCAGGATATCTAGTTGGCACGGATGAGTTGGACTGAAGGGACTGCTTCCGTGCTGTACATGTTGGTGACTGTATGACTCTGTCTAAACTCACTCCAATATCCCATTAATTTATCATTCCCGGAAATACCAGCGTATGTTGTTAGATGCTATCGAAATGTCTTCATTTCAACATTCTTCAATCTCTCAACACATTGTTCCATGACACTGTCTCTCAGTCTGTCCCTTTGCTTTTCTCCCAAACTCCTCCCATATTTTGGTATTTATATAGGTTCCTCTGCATCCAGTTTTAATGTAAATAATTATCCTGAACCTTTCCCTGGCCTTCAGTGTTGCACACCCCAGAGAATCAGATTCAATCTTTATAAGCTGAGAATGAACTTTCAAAAATCATAGCTTGCGTTTCTTTTGGCTTCCCGATATCCTGTCCTGTGTTTCATGTTCAACAGTGCGGTTTCAGCATATTTGGGTCACGTCTTTTTAAATGGTTGTGTGCCTGCCCACTGAACGCCTGGCTTAATCACTCTCGACTGATTATGTGGTCAGTGACATGAGGAATTTACTCGACTGTTATTGATTCAGGCCAGATTTCTAACTTTGTGTTGAATGGAGTTCGACATAATTCTCGTTTGGAACTGTCGTGGAAATACTGGGAATGTTGCCTGGAGATGATGATTTAGCCTGCTGTGGACATTCAAGAAGAGCATTGGTTTTAGTGACCCAGTCTGGATGAGTCATGGTGACTGGGTCTGCAGCAAGTCAAACAAATGGTGCAGAGGATGCAGAGAGGTGAATCTCTGGAAAATAGAAAGAGGCATCACAATCAGATTAGCCGTGGTCTTACTGATTGGCGGAACAGTATTTAGTGACCAACTAATGCAACTTACAAAAATATTTCAGATTTCAACTATCAATCCAAATGCCCTTCTCTCCCAATGTTCCATACTGGTGAGGAGTGAGTCACCTTCGCCTGTTGCTGAGTAACAGGATCCTGGGGCCTCACCAGCCTCCAAAATTTCCTGTGTACCAGATTCGAGCACGTGAATGACAGCCTCCTGTTCCTGTGCTACAGGTTTCTTTTTAAAATGGATGTTCTTTTCCTGTTTTTTTTAACAGGCTCCAATAACTCTTTGCTCTCCTCCTGCTCCCGTGGAATGGAATTGAGGGATTGACAGACCTCTTCACATCCCTTCCAGCTTCTATTGTTCTATTCTTTCTCCTGTTTCTGTAAAACAATCCTCCAAATCTGAGTGATTTATTTGTGCTGTTCTTCACTGTAGTTAATTGGACAAGCAGTCTGAGAGGCTGTGCTTTTGTACGGCAGAAAAGGGAAGCCATATGTCTAAAAGGTGCAAGGGGTTGGATGGCCTTCTCTCCTTCCTGTATAACATAGGTGAGAGACTGAATGGCCTCCCTCTTTCCTACGTTAACAAAGGCTGGATAGTCTCTTCCTCTCTCTGTATAACAGATATGAGAGGCTGAATGGCCTCCTCCTGACCCCATATCACTGTCGAGATGCTACATGTTTGCTTCATTTCGCTCTGTAGCAGAGCCGTCAGGTTGAATAGCGCCGCCCGTCACTCTGTAGTTACAGCATCTGGGTCTGCAACAGAAACAACAAATGAAGCAGCGGCTGCAGCGAGGGGAAGTTCAGAGTCAACAAAATGAGTGTATGTGGGAAAAGAGATCTGCCTTGTTCACGCTGGGTTTTCCAAGATCATCTTCCAAATTTTTACTTAACCCAGGAGCAGAGTGTAAGGGACACTGATTAAACAAGGAGCTGGTCACAGAACGGTGTCACCGCCTTCAGCAATTTAACACCAGGAAGAATACGGTACTGCCAGTAGCTGTTAGGGCACATTTTCATTCAGGTTCAATGACGCAGAACCTCCGACGCAGCAGTTGGTGTATCCATTATCTCCCAGTATGCTGATATCAATGTCACCATTCGGTGACAGAGATTATTTCTGGTGGATGAGGCGAATACAATGAAGTCTCCCCAAGCAGGCAGCTGCCGGGTCTGTCCTTGGTTTCCAAGCATAGTGGTATTCCCGATGGTGGACATGGCCGTATGAGTTCCCATGTCAATGAGAAGAGGTAAAAATCCTGATGGAGCACTTAGTCCATTTCTGTTACACGGTCCCCATGCATAGCACATCATGTTGGTGAATACCCACTGTCTTAAAAGCAAATGCAACCTCTTCATTTAGATGAGGTTCGCCATTCACATTGTCTTCGGGTCTCCACGTATAAAGAAAGGATAGCCTCTGTCCATTTACATAATAGTTTGCCTTTGTCTAACGCTGGCCAATTTGAATTACACAAATTTATCCACGTTAATTTCCATTGCTAAATGCTGGCACATTCTCACAAACTATCCTATCCAGAAAGATCTTCCACCTTTACTGCAAAGTAATTTCCAACTAATGTCATTGTCATCTGAAAATTTGGCGGTATTATTTTATATCTCATCAACCTACTAATAACGTGCATTGTGAATAGTTGAGACCTGAGAACTGAAATTTATGGCACCTCACGCATTTTGCCAACAGAAAATGCCCTTTTTATACTATCTCACTGCATTTTGTTCGTTCACCAACGCTCTATTCAAGCTCATCAATTACATCTAAACTCATGTTGTCTGAACTTCCTGCTTCGGCTTCATAGAAACACTATATCAAATGCCTTCTGGAAGACCATCTCCAGGATTCTCATTATAACGTGTTTGTCATATCTTTAAATAACTCAAGCAAACATTTCAAGAACAATTTCTCTTTCATAAAATTCCTGTGTGGAATTTGCACATTCTCCCCATGTCTGCATGGGTTTCATCCGGGTGCTCCGGTTTCCTCCCACAATCCAAAGTTGTGTAGGGTAGGTGAACTGGCCATGCCAAATTGCTCAAAGTTTTCAGGGGTGTGTATGTTAAATGCATTAGTTACAGAAAAAATGTAAAGTAATAGGTTCAGGGAATGAGTCATTAAAGGACCTCTTCGAAGGGTCGCTATGGTATTGTTGGACCGAAGGGCCTGTTTCCACACTGTAGGGATTCTATTCTAAAACCATATTGACTCTAATGGATTTTAGTTTTATATTGCAAATGCACTGTTACTAATTCCTCAATGATGGATCCTAACAATTTGACTTCCAACAGATTTTTTTTAATTACATTTTGTTGTCCAGTGATTGTGCTTATTTTAATTCACAACTTTCTATAACCTCTATGTTCTCTGTTCATTCCTGTGTAAAGTGCAAAAGGCTCTCAGAGATCTGATCCAATTGCTGAATATAAGGCATAGTGCCTGAGTGGACTTATCAATCAACTGGTGTACAAAATCGATGTCTGACGTCTTCCTGGTTTTCCCACGTTAACGCCTCATTGGGCGGAATTTCCTCCTCCTGCTGATGTGTCAGACGCTTGAGGGTATATGGAAGATTTCTGTTGCTATGTCACTGCTTGAGGGGCTGAAGTGTCTCATTGTGTTCCTCCATAAAAGTTTGGACCGGCTGAATGGCCTTCTCCTGCATCTGAGATGGTATTGAGGGAGCAATTGGTCGCTGTGAGCTGATTTATCTCCTCCTTTCTCATAAAA
The DNA here is from genome assembly GCF_004010195.1 of Chiloscyllium plagiosum. NCBI lineage: Eukaryota > Metazoa > Chordata > Chondrichthyes > Orectolobiformes > Hemiscylliidae > Chiloscyllium > Chiloscyllium plagiosum. Next base: position 17,302 of record NW_025210696.1, read on the forward strand.
CGTCTCAGATAGTTTGTGCCCTTCTCCAATTCCTATGCTAAATCCTCGATGAGTTGAATGGTCTCCTCTTATCCCAATGTGCCAATCTCCAGTCTCTCTGTGGCCAATTCCAGGTCCTGTGTTCCAGACTTGAGGAGGCTGAATGTACTGGTCCTGTTGCTATGTAACAGGATACTGGTGTTGCATGGCATATTTTATGTCCAGTTTAATAGGCTCGCAGAGCTGATTTGACTCCTCCTCTATCTGTACATCAGGCTGCAGGCGCTGAATAGAATCGTCCTGTTCTGGTGTAACAGGGTCAAAGGCATGAATACTCTTCTGTTTCCTAACAGGCTGGAGAAGTGGATTGGATTCCTCCATTTGCTGTGCATTTGGCGTCTGTTGCTGACTCCTTCCGATCTTCCAGGTTAAAATAAGATCATCTTGCATTCTTGTAAGCTCCAATGGTTATTGGATCAATCTGATAATCATTGCCTTAACACCTCCAGTGGAGGAATCATTTGAGGGAACCCTCTCTGAGCAGCTTCCAATGTCGCAATATCCTTTCTTCAATGAGGAGACTAAATCTGTGCACATTCCTCCAGATGTGTTCTCACTAAGATTCTGTACAGAAGGAGCAACACGTTGCCAGTCTGCTGTAATGTTCCCACCAATGTTAATGCAGTCTCAGCTGTCAAGGGGGATGCAGAGCACTATTGAAAGATAATTGTCCTTCTGTACTCCACAAGCTTAACTGGAGATCTGAGGAAAATTTCACAATGACACAGGAGTGACAGCATATATGTCGTGCAGAGTTGATCTCAACTTTGAATCTTCCATGAATCCCCCCCTGCAGAGTCCACACCACTCAGATTCCACAGAACCAGGTGAAGTGGAGCTCACGAACAGCAAGGAGAATCTTACCTTGATGGTGATTATACATTTCAAAATCAAAACTGCAACACAAATGTGGGCATGTTATAAGACAGGAAAATAGCTATACACGTTTGTGGGTATTGCAGTAATAACGGACTTTTTCAAGTTATATCTATGTGAATGCTAATACAGGAAAATTGATTTAATTTAGTGCGAATGAGTTGGTTTTCTATAAAGAGACTGAGCCGGCGTTTTTTTACAACTGCGCAGACCTCCGAGATCTATGCATATCAGTGGGTCCTGAAGGCAGAAGTCAATACGGGAATGGCATTGGCACGTTGACCAGTGTACATAGACCCATCAAGTGGGTAGCTGTAACATTGAGAACGATCTGGATCGCCTTGTAGACCAGTCACTGAAAGTAATATTGCAGGTAAAGAAAGTAGTTAGGAAGAAAAATGGTGTGTTGACCTTCATTTCAGTGTGATTTCAGTCCAGGGGTAAGGGTGTCTGACTGAAGCTGTACAAGACCTTGTTCAGACTCATTTGGAACATTGTGCAGTATTGTGTGCATCTTTTGGTCTCCTTATCTAATAAAGGACAAACCCAACTTTGAGGAAGTGCTGCGAAGGATGACCAGACTGATCTCTGGATTGCCAGGCTTGTTGTATGAGCACAGTTTAGGTCAGCAAGATTTGTATTCAATGGGGTTTAGAAAAAATGAGTGGAGGTCTCAGTGAAACATATAAGACTATGACTGAGTGAGACACATTGGAAGTGGGGATGATCATTCCGCTGGCTTCGGCATCTGAAGCAATTGGCTATCTTATGAGGTACATGCAGGCCACTCTGCATTGAGATGAGAATAAATGTGTGCACTCAGAGACTGGTGAAGCTGGGGAATTATTTCGCACATAGGGCTGTGAAAGCAAAGGCACTGAATATAAGTAACGATTTCTGGATACGAAAGAATAGGGAGAGAAAGCATATGGTGTGCAGATAGATGGTAAGCCATCATTATTTTGAATGGAGGAACAAATCGATGGATCGAAAGGACTGTTGAAGTTAACATATTTATTCCAATGTTTAGTGACATTTATTGATATGCCCATTGTGTGGGAGAGGTGCATTAAGGAGATGTTCAGCGTTGAACTAAAATGAAGAGACTCAATGTGATTAAAGGCCAACTCATTTCCCGAAGTTTCTGCGCAGTTTCTCGGAAAGCTCTATCAATATTGTCACAAGCTCTCAGCTGTTATGAAGGATGTCTCTGCAGAGTCGACAGGATTGTGTTTTCCATTCCCTTTTCCAAAACCAAGGTTGGGTTTGGGGTTCTGTCCAGTTTCATCCTTTAGGTCCTCGGAACTATTTGATACTGTTGACAGTCTTGCTTGACATTTCAGAGACCATTTAACGTTTATCCCATGTCTGTTTGTCTGAAGTCACTTTGAGGTCAAACGTGGAAAGCACGAGAGATTTGCCCGTTCTCATTCATATGCATATTCAATGACGTTTTAAAATGCCCTTAATATTTGTGAGTCTACTACTGTCGTAGGCAATGCATTCCACTGGCCAACTAATCTCTGAGTAAAGAAATTACTTCTGACATCTGTCCTATACCTATCGCCTCCGTATTAAAGCTATGCCCCCTTGTGCTACCATCGCAGTCTGAGGAAAGAAGATTCTATATAACTCTCTGATTATCTTATATGTCTCAATTAAACCATCTTTCAAACTTCCTCTCTCAAACAAAAACAGCCACAAGTCTCTCAGCCATTCCTCATAAGACCTTCCTTCCATACCGGGCGACATGCCAGTAAGTATCCTCTGAAGCATTTCCAAATCTTCCACATCCGTGCTATAATGCGGTGACCAGAACTGTACGCTATACTCGAAGCGCAGCTGCACCAGAGTTTTGTACAGCTCCAGCAGATCTCATGGCTCCGAACCTCAATCCTTCTGCTATTAAAAGCTGACAAAACATGCCTTCTTAACAAACTTATCGATCTATTTGCCAACTTTCAAGGATCTATGTACC
>NW_025210697.1:0-3586 GCF_004010195.1 Chiloscyllium plagiosum
CTATCCCTTTCCCTCTGTCTATCCCATTCCACCCCTACCCCTTTCCCTCTCTATCCCATTTCCCCTCTCTCTATCCCATTCCTCCCCACTCTCTCCATTCCCTCCCTGTCTTTCCCATTCCCTCCTTCTCCATCATAATCCCTCCCACTCTATCCCTTTTCCCCTCTCCCTATCTCTCCGTGAAGATTTGTAAATGTCCGCCTTGGGTTTGCAGATCAAGGCCGGGGTTTGAACACAACTTTCAAAAGGAAGGGGGTATCCGGCTGGATGTCTGTCCCTTGAGGGAGCAGAATCGCTCCTTCTGCCCCAGGCGATGGGGAGTGACCCAACTCTGTGAGAAATCCTGGGGGCAGGATGGGGGACGGGTGGCTATGGGGGGAATCTGCCTTGACCTTACCTGTCAGACTGACTCGGTCACAGAGCCCCCCTCCCCAGGAGCTGCCTTTCACAGAATGGAGGAGAATGAAGGTTTGGAGCCTGTCACCAACAATCCCTCCATCCCCCACCAAGCCTAGCCCCTCACCCACCCACCCCCAATACCACCCACCCACGTTCCTCCTCCCCACCGATCCCTTCCTTGTTGAGGTGCCAATCTGATCCATTCTGAGCTTCACTCACAACATGAATAAGGATGCTTTCCCCCCACCCCCCTCCCAATCCCCACCCACATCCTCAACTCTCCCCCCGGCGTTTTATTGCCGAATCTCATTGGGTCAGGTGATTGGGATCTGGGAATAGCTTTCTCCACAAATGCTTTCATCGACACAGATTCCTCATTCCCGTCCTCAATCACTCCAGACGATGCAATTATTCCCAAACCCCTGAATTCACGGAACACTGTGAGCCTGTTGGAAGTTATCCAGTGGTTAGCTTTAATGAGATAGTTCCAAATCCCACAACATCAGCATCAGCGAGAAAACCCGTCACAATTTCACTCTATTATCAGTCACTTTCAGACAGAGAGTAAATAGCGGAACTATTGACCAATTACAAACTAAAAATAAACAAGAGGAAATGCTTAAAATGAAACAAATTCAGAACAAAGACATTAACACAGAGAGGCAGAGCTCGGTGCGGGATTGGAACTGCATGAGGTGGGAGCTGGAGGACCTTCCTGTGGCTCATGGGGAGCACACTGGTCACTGGTGTTGGCTGTTTGAGGAACTCTGGCTCACAGTTTGATGAGCCCAGATCATCAGGGAGGGGGGGAGATTTACATGAGAGTGAACTGCTTCAGAAAGCAGCCACACCCCTCAGATTAACAACCTCGAACAGGGTCAGTGGTCAGGGACAGGAGGATGAGCTTCTTTAAATGTATAAAAAGAAAGAGAGAGGTCAAAGTTCACACAGGCCCCTTAGAAAATGAATCTGGGGAAACGGATTTGGGGAAAAAGGAAATGGAAGAGGAGTTAAACAGAGATTTTGCATCAGTCTTCATGGTGATGGACACTTTAAACATCCCATTGAGATGAAAGAATATGGGGGGGTTGGGGGAGGGAGGAATTAACTACCATCACCATGAGACAAACTAATGGGGCGAAAGGTAGAGAGTGCCCCAGGCCCTGACTTCATCCTAAAACAGGGAGCTGCAGAGAGACAGTGGGTCCATTGGTTATCAGTTTGAAATAATCCTTGAACAGGAAAACAGCCAATGGGACAGCCCGATACAAAATGGGAGGGAGATAAAAAGCGAGTAACAATGAGCCAATCAGCCTCAGTCTTTGTGAGGAACGTCTTGGCTTCAGTTATTAAGGAAGTAACAGCAGATAATTCAGAAAATCATAATCTAACCACACAGACTCAGAGTGGCTTCATAAAAGGAAATGTGTTCGAGATAACAAAAACAGAAATTGCTGGCAACATCTTTGAAGAGAAATCAGTTAATGTTTCAGGTCTGGTGACCCTTCTTCAGAAGTGATGGTAGCGAGGAAAATGTCAGTTTATGTGCAGAAGATAGGGCAGTGTGGAGGGGGTGAGGAGTAAACGATGAATGGGATAGATCCCAAAGGGAGTGCAATGCAGTTGGACAGACAAAGGAGTGAATAACGATCAGGCTGGGAGTGTGAATCACTGTGAATGGGGACTGTTAGTGGTTCACAATGGAACCAGTCAATATGTTAGACTTTCAGAAGGTGTTGGTGGGAGAATATTGGTGCGACCAGACAATGGTCAGGAAACACGGAGTGGGAATGAAGGCTTCTTTTTCAGGTTGGTGACCAGTGGGATTGGTGCTGGGACCACAACTGTTTACAAGATTGATCTGAGGGAAGGCAACAGCCTAATGGAGAAGTCAGTGGGCTAGTATTCCATCAAAGGAATGGGAGATTGAACTCCACTCCGAACCTGGAGCGATTTCAGTCCAACCTGGAGTTGAGGGTGAGTCTGGCTGTAACCATTGTGATAATACCCCAGCTGGTTCCCTCAGCCCCTTTGGGAAAGGAGCTGTCATCCTACCCCCATGTAGTTTACATGTAACTCCAGGCCCACACTCTTGTAATTACCTCCTAACTGCTCAATGGCCAATAAATGCTGGCATTACCAGTGATGCCCACATCCTGTCAATTGGTTGGAAAACGTCCTCAAAGATTGAGCTTCCACAGCCTCTGGGAACCAGAATTCCAAGGATTCATCACCCTCTCTCCCTGGATGAAGAAATTCCTCCGCATCTCAGATTGAAAAGAGCTGCCCCGGAATCCTGGGACGGAACTCCCTGGTTGTAAATCCCAACGGGAGTAACATTGGATCCACACCTGCCCCATCAATCAATGTGAGAAAGTGGGGGTTTCATGGAGATCTCCTCATTCTTTCAAACACAAGAGAATAATGACCCAGTCTCCACAATCTCTCCTCATGGGACAATCCAATAATCACGGGGTCAGGGACGGTCAGGGTCTGTGAGGGTCTGAGTGCCCAGTAATCTCAGGGTCTGGGAGGGTCTGAGGGCCCAGTAATCCCAGGGTCTGGGGAGGTCTAAGTGCCCAGTAATCTCAGGGTCTGGTAGGGTCTGAGTGCCCAGTAATCCCAGGGTCTGGGAGGGTCTGATTGCCCAGTAATCTCAGGGTCTGGGAGGGTCTGAGTGCCCAGTAATCCCAGGGTCTGGGGAGGTCTGAGTACCCAGTAATCCCAGGGTCTGGGAGGGTCTGAGTGCCCAGTAATCTCAGGGTCTGGGGAGGTCTAAGTGCCCAGTAATCTCAGGGTCTGGCATGGTCTGAGTGCCCAGGAATCTCAGGGTCTGGGGAGGTCTAAGTGCCCAGTAATCTCAGGGTCTGGTATGGTCTGAGTGCCCAGTAATCTCAGGGTCTGGGGAGGTCTAAGTGCCCAGTAATCTCAGGGTCTGGGGAGGTCTAAGTGCCCAGTAATCTCAGGGTCTGGGGAGGTCTAAGTGCCCAGTAATCTCAGGGTCTGGGGAGGTCTAAGTGCCCAGTAATCTCAGGGTCTGGGGAGGTCTAAGTGCCCAGTAATCTCAGGGTCTGGGGAGGTCTAAGTGCCCAGTAATCTCAGGGTCTGGTATGGTCTGAGTGCCCAGTAATCTCAGGGTCTGGGAGGGTCTGAGTGCCCAGTAATCCCAGGGTCTGGGAGGGTCTGA
>NW_025210697.1:5150-12234 GCF_004010195.1 Chiloscyllium plagiosum
GCCCAGTAATCTCAGGGTCTGTGAGGGTCTGAGTGCCCAGTAATCTCAGGGTCTGGGAGGGTCTGAGCGCCCAGTAATCTCAGGGTCTGTGAGGGTCTGAGTGCCCAGTAATCTCAGGGTCTGGGAGGGTCTGAGCGCCCAGTAATCTCAGGGTCTGTGAGGGTCTGAGTGCCCAGTAATCTCAGGGTCTGAGAAGGTCTGAGTGCCCACTAATCTCAGGGTCTGGGAAGGTGTGAGTGCCCAGTAATCCCAGGGTCTGAGAGGGTCTGAGCGCCCAGTAATCTCAGGGTCTGTGAGGGTCTGAGTGCCCAGTAATCTCAGGGTCTGTGAGGGTCTGAGTGCCCAGTAATCTCAGGGTCTGTGAGGGTCTGAGTGCCCAGTAATCTCAGGGTCTGTGAGGGTCTGAGTGCCCAGTAATCTCAGGGTCTGTGAGGGTCTGAGTGCCCAGTAATCTCAGGGTCTGTGAGGGTCTGAGTGCCCAGTAATCTCAGGGTCTGTGAGGGTCTGAGTGCCCAGTAATCTCAGGGTCTGTGAGGGTCTGAGTGCCCAGTAATCTCAGGGTCTGTGAGGGTCTGAGTGCCCAGTAATCTCAGGGTCTGTGAGGGTCTGAGTGCCCAGTAATCTCAGGGTCTGTGAGGGTCTGAGTGCCCAGTAATCTCAGGGTCTGTGAGGGTCTGAGTGCCCAGTAATCTCAGGGTCTGTGAGGGTCTGAGTGCCCAGTAATCTCAGGGTCTGTGAGGGTCTGAGTGCCCAGTAATCTCAGGGTCTGTGAGGGTCTGAGTGCCCAGTAATCTCAGGGTCTGTGAGGGTCTGAGTGCCCAGTAATCTCAGGGTCTGTGAGGGTCTGAGTGCCCAGTAATCTCAGGGTCTGTGAGGGTCTGAGTGCCCAGTAATCTCAGGGTCTGTGAGGGTCTGAGTGCCCAGTAATCTCAGGGTCAGGGAAGGTCTGAGTGCCCAGTAATCCCAGGGTCTGAGAGGGTCTGAGCGCCCAGTAATCTCAGGGTCTGTGAGGGTCTGAGTGCCCAGTAATCTCAGGGTCTGTGAGGGTCTGAGTGCCCAGTAGTCTTAGGGTCAGGGAAGGTCTGAGTGCCCAGTAATCCCAGGGTCTGAGAGGGTCTGAGCGCCCAGTAATCTCAGGGTCTGTGAGGGTCTGAGTGCCCAGTAATCTCAAGGTCTGGGAGGGTCTGAGTGCCCAGTAATCCCAGGGTCTGGGAAGGTCTGAGTGCCCAGTAATCTCAGGGTCTGTGAGGGTCTGAGTGCCCAGTAATCTCAGGGTCTGGGAGGGTCTGAGTGCCCAGTAATCTCAGGGTCTGGAAAGGTCTGAGTGCCCAGTAATCTCAGTGTCTGAGAGGGTCTGAGTGCCCAGTAATCTCAGGGTCTGGGAGGGTCTGAGTGCCCAGTAATCTCAGGGTCTGGGAGGGTCCGAGTGCCCAGTAATCTCAAGGTCTGGGATGGTCTGAGTGCCCAGTAATCTCAGGGTCTGAGAGTGTCTGAGTACCCAGTAATCTCAGGGTCAGGGAGGGTCTGAGTACCCAGTAATCTCAGGGTCAGGGAGGGTCTGAGTACCCAGTAATCTCAGGGTCTGGGAGGGTCTGAGTACCCAGTAATCTCAGGGTCTGGGAGGGTCTGCGTACCCAGTAATCTCAGGGTCTGGGAGGGTCTGAGTGCCCAGTAATCTCAGGGTCTGGGAGGGTCTGAGTACCCAGTAATCTCAGGGTCTGTGAGGGTCTGAGTGCCCAGTAATCTCAGGGTCTGTGAAGGTCTGAGTGCCCAGTAATCTCAGGGTCTGGGAAGGTCTGAGTGCTCAGTAACCTGAGATTTTATAGAGTCTGTGTCTGATGTTGCTCAGTAATTGGGGAAATGAGCTTTCAGAGTTAAAAATCCCACAACCCCTGGTTATAGTTCAACAGATTTAGTTGGAAGCACTAGCTTTCAGAGCACTGCTCCTTCGTCAGGTAGTTGTGGAGAATAAGATTGTAAAACACAGAATTTATAGCAAAAGTTTACAGTGTGATGTAACTGAAATAATATAGTGAAAAACACCTGGATTGTTTGTTAACTCTCTCATCGTTGTCGGTTTCAGTTCTTTCATGTGTAAATCACAGAACATTTAAAAATTACATTCTCGAGTGAACTTTAACAATTGGTGCCATGTCGGCCCAGATAATGTATTGAAGGTGTGAGCTTCCCTGTGTGAGACTGTCTGTGCCACAATGGTCAGACTGATTCTCATCTAAAAACCAGGTTTACAGTGTCTTACATGGATTCATGCAGTTTTTGAGGAAAGGAAAATGTAATTCTGCAAATACAAATACACCCCACAAACCTATATGTGTGTGTGTGTGTGACAGACACACAGACACACAGGCATACACACAGACACACACAGATACTCACACACAGACTCACAAACACACAGACACACAAACACACAGACACACACAATACATTCAGTGTCCCTTGGATGCTGCCTGAATGGTTCTTCTTTTTCAGCAGTACACTCTTGCACCACACACACACACATCTACACATACACACAGCCACCCCACACCCAGACACACACACATACCCAGATGCAGAGAGACACACAGGCGCACAGACACGCAAAGACGTGCACAGGCTGACCGACACACACACAGACACACACACAGACACACACACACACACACACAAAAATACATACACAGCCACAGATTTCACCAGCTTTAGCCTTTCCCCTCCCCCTGTCTTATTCCAGATCCAACCCTTCAACTCGGCACCTCCTTCTTGAACTGTACAACTTGTTCATCTTTGTGGCACACAAACAGACGCACACACATACACAGACACACAAACACACACAGACTCTCCTACAGACCCATACACTTACAAAGACCCTCTCTTATTAGCTCACACAGACACTCACACACACACATACACACACACACACACATATAAGTTTGTGGGGTGTATTTGTATTTGCAGAATTACATTTTCCTTTGCTCAAAAACTGCATGAATCCATGTAAGATTCTGTAAATCCATTTTTTTTTAAGATTAGAATTAGTCTGACCATTGTGGCACAGACAATCTCACACAGGGAAACTAACACCTTCAATACATTATCTGGGCCGACATGGCACCAATTGTTAAAGTTCACTTGAGAATGTAACTTTTAAATGTTCTGTGATTTACATATGAAAGCACTGAAACCAACCTGGTCATTCTAAAAGAGGAGAGACTTAACAAACAATCCAGGTCTTTTTCAATATATAATTTCAGTTACAGCACACTGTAAACTATAAATTCTATGTCTTACAATCTTATTCTCCACAATCACCTGATGAAGGAGCAGCGCTCCGAAAGCTAGTGCTTCCAATTAAACCTATTGGACTATAACCTGGGGTTGTGTGATTTTTAACTGTGTCCACCCTGGCTCCTCCACATCATAGGATCCAGAGAGTGGGTTGCCTGCAGCAATAATGATGGATACATCCAGGAGACTATGTGTGTTTGACAGCCGCATACTCGGAGTCTGGATCTGTCACTGTCTGTGTCCTGGGTGGGCGCTGGGTGACCTGTCGGAGTTGGAGTTCAGCGTAATGCACCTGCCCATCATCCTCCTGCAACATCACACAAACATCAGATCGTCAGTGGCACAAGGACATTTGATGTGAGATATGTACAGAGTTTCATTTTCATAGAATCCTTACAGTGTGGAAAGAGGCCGTTCTGTCCACCAAGTCTGCGCTAACCTATCCCCTAATTACCATGCCTAACCCACTCTAACCTGCACATCTTTGGACTGTGGGACGAAACCGGAGCACCCGGAGGAAACCCACGCAGACACGGGGAGAATGTGCAAACTCCACACAGACAGCCGCTCGAGGCTTGAATTGAACCTGGGTCCCTGGCGCTGTGAGGCTGCAGTGCTAACCACTGAGACACCATGCTACAGTAAGCTGTTTTCAAACAGTTATTATTGTGAGTATCATTGTCAGTAATCAAATCCTGTCATTATGATGGAAATACATGGATTGTAAGTTTGCTCGCTGAGCTGGAAGGCTTGTTCTCAGACGTTTCATCACCATGCTAGGTAACAGCATCAGTGAGCCTCCGGTGAAGCGCTGGTGTTCTGTCCCCTTCTATTTATGTGTCTTGGTCGAGAGACTTGGCATTCAAACTGGAACTCCATCAATGAACAAGGACCTCATTTACCAACCTCTGAGGAAAAGAACTGGAAACGATATCACCCACCGTAACAGACCAAGACACGTAAATAGGAAGTGGGCCAGAACATCAGTGCTTTCACAGAGGCTTACTGATGAGGGTACCTAGCATGCTGATGAAATGTCTGAGAACAAACCTACCAGCTCAGTGAACAAACTCACAACCTGAACCTCAACCCGAGTTACATATCTTCTCAAAAATCACACACACAAGAGTACTTTATTTAATAAAGTGAGAATTAGTGAATTACTACTATCACAGAATAATATCAATAATCTGTTTGTGAGTTATTAGCATAATGACCATAATATTAACATATATATTAGCATAATGTTAACATATCTCCATGTTCATTTTGACTCTAAGTCAATGGTTTCTCGAACTGTGCCTTTATATTAGATTAGATTAGATTAGATTACTTACAGTGTGGAAACAGGCCCTTCGGCCCAATCAGTCCACACCGACCCGCCGAAGTGCACCCACCCATACCCATACCCCTACCCCTACATTTACCCCTGCATCTAACACTACGGGCAATTTAGCATGGCCAATTCACCTAACCTGCACATTTTTGGATTGTGGGAGGAAACCGGAGCACCCGGAGGAAACCCACGCAGACACGGGGAGAATGTGCAAACTCCACACAGTCAGTCGCCTGAGGCGGGAACTGAACCCGGGTCTCTGGCGCTGTGAGGCTGCAGTGCTAACCACTGTGCCACCGTGCCGCCCACGTGCCGCCTATCTGCAACTATCAAGCAGTTATTCATTGTTTACTGCCATTGCTGTGACTATGTCACTGATTCTTGAACAATAAATGGAGAGTATCATTTCTGGAGTTTAACCTGTTGCTGATATTCACATCTTGATCCATCACTTACCCCCACAGGAACAGCAGCTGGTAAATTGCTGGCTGGGGTTCGAGCTGAAAGACAATGCAATGTCCCTCAGATACAGCTCTCTTTGAAGGCAAAGCACAGTAAACATTGTCAGAAACAGAAGGTACTGTCCTTTCAGGGACAAAGCTGCCACGGCCTACAGCACTATCAACACTGTGAAAGGGAAATCCCGCACTGTCTGTTGTACCTGTAAATGTCTGGCTGAGACACCTCTCAGAGAGTGGGGTCAGTTAAAGCAGCATGTGACAATTACCCCTGTCTAGACATCCTCAGGAACCTGGATGTTATGAACATACAAACAAGGAACATTCAACCCTCTGAACCTACTCCTTCATTCAATATGATTGTGGCTGAATTTAAATCAATTCGATCTTCCAACAGATTCCCCAATAATCGTTCACCCCGCCAGGTCATTAAAAATCCCCCTTCCACTGTCTTTAATAAAATTAATCATTCTCCAGCCACTGCCTTTTGACAAAAGGAATTCCAAAGACTCACAACACCCTGAGAAACAAAACGCTTCCTCATCTCTGCCTTCAATGCCCACTCCCTTATTTTAAACAATGACTCCTGGTTTGAGATTCTCCCACAACAGATACCATCCTCCCCATATCCACCAGTCACCTCCCCATATCCACCAGTCAACTCTCCATATCCAGCCAGTCAACTCCTCATATCCACCCAGTCAACTCCCGATATCCACCCAGTCAACTCTCCATATCCACCCAGTCAACACCCCATATCCACCCAGTCAACTCCCGATATCCACCCAGTCAACTCCCCATATCCACCCAGTCAACACCCCATATCCACCCAGTCAACTCTCCATATCTACCCAGTCAACTGCCAATATCCACCAGTAAACTCCCCATATCCACCCAGTGAAATCTCCATATCCACCCAGTCAAATTTCCATGTCCACCAAGTCAACTCCCCATATCCACCAGTCAACTCCCCATATCCACCCAGTCAAGTCTCCATATCCACCCAGTCAACTCCCCATAACCACCCAGTTAACACCCCATATCCACCCAGTCAACTCCCCATATCCACCCAGTCAACTCTACATATCCACCCAGTCAAATCTCCATATCCACCCAGTCAACTCCCCATATCCACCCAGTCAACTCTCCATATCCACCCAGTCAACTCTCCATATCCACCCAGTCAACTCTCCATATCCACCCAGTCAACTCTCCATATCCACCCAGTCAACTCTCCATATCCACCCAGTCAACTCTCCATATCCACCCAGTCAACTCTCCATATCCACCCAGTCAACTCTCCATATCCACCCAGTCAACTCTCCATATCCACCCAGTCAACTCTCCATATCCACCCAGTCAACTCTCCATATCCACCCAGTCAACTCTCCATATCCACCCAGTCATCTCCCCATGTCCACCCAGTCAACTCTGCATATCCACCGAGTCAACGTCCCATATCCACCCAGTCAAATCTCCACATCCACCCAGTCAATTCCACATATCCACACTCTCCTCATTCCTGAAGAAGGGCTTATGCCTGAAACGTCGATTCTCCTGCTCCTTGGATGCTGCCTGACCTGCTGCGCTTTTCCAGCAACACATTTTCAGATCTGATCTCCAGCATCTGCAGCCCTCACTTTCTCCTCCCCATATTCACACAGTCAACTCTCCATATCCATCCAGTCAATTCCCACCACGATCTTTGCTGTTTCAATTAAAACAGAGTTCTCAGCCAGGAAACTCGGGCTGTCCCTCACACAACACATCCCTATGGATATCACCTATGTCTGTCTGTCCCTCTGTCTCTGTGTCATTTTTACAATCAAACAGTCACTGTCTTCAATCTTCTCACCCACTGCCCACTGACTACTCCCAACAACTTCTCTCTACTCTCCTCTACCTGCTGCCCATTCCCCCGAATACTCCCCCGTCCATTCCCTCTGTATACTCCCTCCTGCCCATTCCCTCTGTATACTCCCCCCGCCCATTCCCC
>NW_025210697.1:13019-17224 GCF_004010195.1 Chiloscyllium plagiosum
CTCTCTCTCTCTCTCTCTCTCTCTCCCTCTCTCCCACAGGCACTCACTCTGTCTGGGCCCTGTAGCAGCTGACACTGTGCAGTGTGGTCTGGGATATTTTATTGAAACTCTGACCATGAGGTTAGGAAGATGAACAATTAAACCTGATGTGGAAATTTCCTGAAGCAGTGAACAGGAAGCCTCTGATTGTGGGGCTCTCCTTTCCCCATCAGTTCCTGATCGGTGTCTGGGATGGAAACAGGAAGGGCAGGACAGGGCTGTGCTATTCTTCCTGAACGGCAAGAGATTGTGGGAGTAATTGTCAGACAAATTGGAGTGAATTGAGGCCGTCTCCCCGGCTGTGGAACCGGTTCCAGGTCTGAGGGCTGATGGGAACACGGTGGGGAGCAGGGAGGACACAGCTACACTCAGGAATAAACACATCCCAGGGACAATCAATCCAACCCCAAAAACCAGCGTCAGACAGAATACTGTGAAACTAACACTGCAACGTTACTGCATCATAGAATTGACCTTCATTAAATAATGTAACCAACAATGTGTATTAATTGCAGCCAGTAATTCAGATTATTCCAAGCACCTGTTACACTAAGTATTTAGTTCCATTGACTTACCACTAGCTGTTGCATATACGATGTCATTTCCTTCATTGGTATCCCTAAATGATGTGACGTCAGAAAGATAGGGATTAGCTTATTAGAGAGAGGATACTGTACTGTACATGCCTCAACAACAGGATTACAATCAGCCTGCAGTTAGAGTCAGGAAGACTGAAGCAACTGAGCAACATTATAACCAGCTTCTCCCTGTAGCTCAAATCCTCCAACCCTGGCAACATCCTTGTAAATCTTTTCTGAACCCTTTCAAGTTTCACAACATCTTTCCGATAGGAAGGACACCAGAATTGCACACAATATTCCAACAGTGGCCTAACCTGCACAGCCGCAACATGACCTCCCAACTCCTGTACTCAATACTCTGACCAATAAAGGAAAGCATTCCAAACGCCTTCTTCACTATCCTATCTACCTGCGACTCCACTTTCAAGGAGCTATGAACCTGCACTCCAAGGTCTCTTTGTTCAGCAACACTCCCAAGAACCTTACCATTAAGTGTATAAGTCCTGCTAAGATTTGCTTTCCCAAAATGCAGCACCTCGCATTTATTTGAATTAAACTCCATCTGCCACTTCTCAGCCCATTGGCCCATCTGGTCCAGATCCTGTTGTAATCTGAGATAACCCTCTTCGCTATTCACTACACCTCCAAGTTTGATGTCATCTGCAAACTTACTAACTGTACCTCTTATGTTCACATTTAAATTATTTATTTCAATCAAAGTGGACCCAGCACCAATCTCTGCAGCACACCACTCAGCACAGGCCTCCAGTCTGAAAAGCAACTCTCCACCACCACCCTCTGTCTTCAGTTTTGTATCCAGACAGCTAGTTCTCCCTGTATTCCATGTGATCTAACTTGCTAACCAGTCTCCCACAGGGAACCTTGTCAAACTGAAGGCCTCATCGACAACATCTACTGCTCTGCCCTCATCAATCCTCCTTGTCACTTTAAAAAACTCAACCAAGTTAGTGAGACATGATTTACCATGCACAAAGCCATGTTGACTATCCCGAATCAGTCCTTGCCTTTCCAAATACATGTACATCCTGTCCCTCAGGATTCCCTCCAACAACTTGCCCCCATCGACGTCAGGCTCACTGGTCTGTAGTTCCCTGGCTTGTCCTTACCACCCTTCTTAAACAGTGGCACCATGTTTGCCAACCTCCAGTCTTCCAGCACGTCACCTGTGACTATCGATGATACAAATATTTCAGTAAGAGGCCCAGCAATCACTTCTCTAGCTTCCCACAGAGTTCTCGGGTACACCTGATCAGGTCCTGGGGATTTATCCATCTTTATGCATTTTAAAACATCCTGCACTTCCTCATACGGACATTTTCAAGATATCACTTTTTATTCCCCCACATTATTTATTTATTCTCGTTCATAAAATATATGTCTGCTGCTGTTTCTCTGTGGTATAACCTGTCTTCCCACTTCATGTTCGCCAAATGTTTCCCTTGTAATTCTCTTTGTGCATAAGATGCACAATTTTCACTCTCAAACCTCTTGTGAAATTTTATGAGCACTGTTACCTGAAGACTCCCTTACACTGAAATTAGTAACTTCCCTTGTTTCATTGAACACTACAAGGTCTAAAGTGCTTGGTTGACACAAGAAAATATTGCTCTAATTATTCCAAATACACCTGTCCTGGGAAATATTTATCAATCTGCTGGTGCACGCGGAGGTTTCTACGCTCCATCCTTATCAGTCACCCTTTGGTTATCACCTCTTCGCTGCCTTAGTCCTTCCTTCAGAGTTTGTATTTTCTGTTTTGTGAATCATTGTTCTCATAACTTAATCTAAAACTAGCTAAACCACTGACAGTTGCAAACTCTGTTCCCACACACTCTGTTCCCAACCCTGTCATGTGTCAAGGCCAATGACAGTACGAGATAAAGTAAAACGCAGATAGTAGCTTTCAGAGTCGACAGACAGAGAAAAAGGAAGTATTGAGTCGTCAGCAATGGGGGCAGATAGCATGGGAGAGACAGAGAAGGAAGGAACACAGACAGATGGAAGTTCCTCCAGCTGGTTTCTCAGCAAGATCCAAGCACTGAAGCGATTCTGTTTACCTGTTTGGTGTTGATGTCGTTCTGAAGCATGCCCATCGTTTTACACAGAGGACAGCAATAACAGCAATGATCAGTAACACGAGGATACACAGCACACAGCCCAGAATAATAGGAAACAAATCCAGACTCTCAGCCTCTGTAAAATATTGGCAAGGTTTACACAGTTGAGGAACACAGAATATCCAGAGGAGGCTCACGCTGTATTTAGTGTATGGAATGCAATCTTTGAAGGCCAAGCCTTGACACAATGGGCAGTGTCAACGTGAGGAGGTCACGTCTGAGAAATTGGTTCCAGTGCATTGAGGAGGTAACGAGTAAATCCGACAGACAGCCAGTGAACATGATCTATTTGGACCAAAAAAATCCAAAGAACTGCAGATACTGGAAATCAGAAACAAAATCATAAACTGCTGGAAAAGCTCAGCAAGTCTGGCAGGATCTGTGGAGAGAAATCAGAGTTAGCGTTTCAGATCCAGTGACACTTCCTCAGCATGGATTATCGCTGGGGAAAAGTTGGTACAGAAACTGAAGTTGGGGTGGGGGAGGATTAAACGCTAAATGGAGATGGAACCCAAAGAGAGAGAAAAACAGTTGGGCAGAGAAGGGACTGGGTAAAGGTCAGTGTGGGAGAAAGATGTTAATGGGCATGATGTGTGGCCAAGAATGACTGCTTGTTGGAGCAGCCTGTTTGATGTCCAGGCCCAGGGTGTGGGGGTTGGCATAAGGGCATTGGGGAAAGTGCCTCAAGACGTTAAATTACTGAACTCGATATTGAGTGCGGAGGGCTGCAGGATCCCCGAGTGGAAGGTGAGGTGCTGTTCTTCCAGCTTGTGCTGAGCTTCACTGGAGCGCTGCAGCCAGCCTGAGACAGAGATGTTGGCCGGGGAACTGGGTGGGGGGGTTACAGTGACAGGGAACTGGAAGCTCAGGGTCTGTTTTGTGGACAGAACGTAGATGTTCTGTGAAGGGGTCACCCAGTCTACACTTTGCTCCCCCCAGTGTAGGGGAGACCACATTGTGAGCAGCGAGTGCAGTTGACTAGATTGTGGGAAGGGCAGGGAAAGTGCTACTTAGATTAGATTAGATTAGATTCCCTACAGTGTGGAAACAGGCCCTTCGGCGCAACAAGTCCACATTGACCTTCCAAAGAGCAACCCACCCAGACCCATTCCCCTACATTTACCCCTTCACCTAACATTAAGGGCAATTTAGCATGGCCAATTCACCCTAACCTGCACATCTTTGGACTGTGGGAGGAAACCCACGCAGACACAGGGAGAATGTGCAAACTCCACACAGTCAGTCGCCCGAGCTGGGAACTGAACCCGAGTCTCTGGCGCTGTGAGGCAGCAGTGCTAACCACTGTGCCACCGTGCCACTCAGTGCTTCACCTGGAAGGTGTGTTTAGGTCCTTTGATACTGAGGAGGGAGGAGGGAAATGAGCAGGTGTTAGACATTCGGCAGTTGCAGGGGAAGGTGCAGTGGGGCTGTGGGGGTTTGGGGCTGT
>NW_025210697.1:19500-20215 GCF_004010195.1 Chiloscyllium plagiosum
ATAGGTGGGGATAGAGCCCAAAGGGAGTGAAGAGCAGTTGGACAGACAAAGGAGTGAATAATGATCAGGCTGGGAGGGTGAATCACTGTTAATGGAGACTGTTAGTGGTTAACAATGGGTTGTGTGTAATGGCAGACTATGTGATAACAAGGCCTGGTGTGTGGGGTAGGGGGCTGGGACATGGGGGAGATCAGGCCCTAAAGTTACTGAACTCGATATTGAGTGCGGAGGGCTGCAGGATCCCCGAGGGGAAGGTGAGGTGCTGTTCTTCCAGCTTGTGCTGAGCTTCACTGGAGCACTGCAGTCAGCCTGAGACAGAGATGTTGGCCAGGGAACTGGGTGGGGGGGTTACAGTGACAGGGAACTGGAAGCTCAGGGTCTGTTTTGTGGGCAGAACGCAGATGTTCTGTGAAGCGGTCACCCAGTCTACACTTTGCTCCCCCCAGTGTAGGGGAGACCACATTGTGAGCAGCGAGTGCAGTCGACTAGATTGTGGGAAGGGCAGGGAAAGTGCTGCTTCACCTGGACGGTGTGTTTTGGCCCTTGGATCCTGAGGAGGGAGGAGGGACATGGGCAGGTGGGACACCTTCGGGGGGTGCAGGGGAAGGTGCCTGGGGATGTGGCGGGTGTTGGGAGTGGACCAGGGTGTCCCGGACGGAACAGTCCCTGTGGAAGGCAGACAAGGGAGGGGAGGGGGATATGTGTCTGGTGGAGG
>NW_025210698.1:0-20217 GCF_004010195.1 Chiloscyllium plagiosum
GGCACTGTCAGAGGGTGATTGTTGAGAGTGTGGGCACTGTCAGTGTGTGAGTGATGAGCATGTGTGCACTGTCAGGGGTGAGTGTTGAGAATGTGGGCACTATCAGAGGGTGAGCATTGAGGGAGTGGGCACTGTCAGAGGGTGAGTGTTGATGGAGTAGGCACTATCAGAGGGTGAGTGTTGAGATTGTGGGCACTATCAGCGGGTGAGTGTTGAGAGTGTGGGCACTGTCAGAGGGTGAGTGTTGAGGGAGTGGGCACTGTCAGAGGGTGAGTGTTGAGAGTGTGGGCGCTGTCAGAGGGTGAGTGTTGAGGGAGTGGGCACTGTCAGAGGGTGAGTGTTGAGAGTGTGGGCACTGTCAGAGTGTGAGTGTTGAGGGAGTGGGCACTATCAGAGGGTGAGTGTTGAGAGTGTGGGCACTGTCAGAGGGTGAGTGTTGAGAATGTGGGCACTGTCAGAGGGTGAGTATTGAGAGTGTGGGCACTGTCAGAGGGTGAGTATTGAGAGTGTGGGCACCGTCAGAGGGTGAGTGTTGAGAGTGTGGGCACTGTCAGAGGGTGAGTGTTGCGGGAGTGGGCACTGTCAGAGGGTGAGTGTTGAGGGAGTGGGCACTGTCAGAGGGTGAGTGTTGAGGGAGTGGGCACTGTCAGAGGGTGAGTGTTGAGGGAGTGGGCACTGTCAGAGGGTGAGTGTTGAGGGAGTGGGCACTGTCAGAGGGTGAGTGTTGAGGGAGTGGGCACTGTCAGAGGGTGAGTGTTGAGGGAGTGGGCACTGTCAGAGGGTGAGTGTTGAGGGAGTGGGCACTGTCAGAGGGTGAGTGTTGAGGGAGTGGGCACTGTCAGAGGGTGAGTGTTGAGGGAGTGGGCACTGTCAGAGGGTGAGTGTTGAGGGAGTGGGCACTGTCAGAGGGTGAGTGTTGAGGGAGTGGGCACTGTCAGAGGGTGAGTGTTGAGGGAGTGGGCACTGTCAGAGGGTGAGTGTTGAGAGTGTGGGCACTGTCAGAGGGTGAGTGTTGAGAGTGTGGGCACTGTCAGAGGGTGAGTGGAGTGTCAGTGCTGAAGGAGCGGGTGCAGTCAGAGGTCAGTGCTGAGGGAGTGGGCACTATCAGACGGTGAGTGTTGAGGGAATGGGCACTGTCAGAGGGTGAGTGTTGAGGGAGTGGGCACTATCAGAGGGTGACTGTTGAGGGAATGGGCACTGTCAGAGGGTGAGTGTTGAGGGAATGGGCACTGTCAGAGGGTGAGTGTGGAGAGTGTGGGCACTATCAGCGGGTGAGTGTTGAGAGTGTGGGCATGGCCAGAGGGTGAGTGTTGAGGGAGTGCCACAACGTTGATCATGTCGAGATAGAGCTGCTGAGGAGAGAGGGTCAGTGTTCATGTGAAATCTGTGCTTTTGCTGTCTCTGTCTCTGGATATGCTGCGCTCTAACCTTCTAATGGTAGTTTTCGTTCCTCTCTAGTGTTTGTGTATCTCCGTTTGCCTCCCTCTGTCTCAGTCCCTCTCCCTGCCATCACCCCCACTCCCCCCCTGCATACCTCATGTTCCAGTTCACTTCCTCAGTCACTGCCTCTCTTTCTTCACCACTCGCACATTGGAAAGATTAAAGGAAGTTTATTTCTGAGAACAGGAACTGGGTGATCTCGCAAAGGCCAGGTTGCCGAGAGCGATAAGTTTGATCTTATCTCAGAGGTCGCATGTTTTGATGACTGTGCAGATGATCTGAGGTTGATGGGTAGAAATGTGAACAAGTCCTGGAGATGAATTCAGCAGCTGCCTCTCCCTCTCCCCGATTACCCCGAGAATGCAAACACGCTCGGAGTCATGGACGTGACCTCCGCACGGCTGACTAACGTTGGCCGTGAATCCTGTCATGGTGATTGGTTGATCATGTGAACCAGTCGGTTCCTTCGGTTGTTGCTAACAGGCCCCACTCAAACAGTTCGCAAAATTCCCCACGGAAACCCCTCTGGTCACAGAGGTGATCCGGTGAATGGGCAACACTTGCTGAACAATCCTGAGGATGACAATGGCTGTCCTTAGCAAACCGTTTTCGACGGGCCTGCCCACAAAGTGCCTCCTTTACACTGGCAAGAAGTAATGGGCAGTCACAGAGTCGCCTGTCACTGAAACAGACCCTTCAGTCCACCTCGTCCATGCTCACCAGATCTCCTAAATTAATCCAGTCCCATTTGCCAGCACTTGGCCCATATCCCTCTAAACCCTTCCTACTCACGTCCCCATCCAGATGCCTTTTAAATGTTGCAATTGTAGCAGCCTCCACCACTCCCTCTGGCGGCTCATTCCATACACGTACCACCCTCTGTGTGAAAAAGTTGCCCGTTTCCCCTCTCACCCTAAACCTATGCCCCTCTAGTTCTGGACTCCCCCGCGCCAGGGAAAAGACTTTGCCTATTTACCCTATCCATGCCCCCTCATGATTTTATAAACCTCTATACGGTCACCCCTCAGCCTCTGACGCTCCAGGGAAAACAGCCCCAGCCTGTTCAGCCTCTCCCTGTAGCTCAAACCCTCCAAACTTTCATCAATGTAAAGAGTTTGGGGGTGTTCTTAAAAGGGAGATCAGGAAGGCAAAGGGGAGATATGTGATAGTCTTAGCAGTTAAGGTAATCCAAAGAGATTCCACTATTACATTAAGAGCAAGAGGATAACTGGAGAGTATAGGGTCTCTTCAAGACTGACGGAGAATTGTCCAATTACAAATAGAGACCACTCGCACCGATCTTACGAAATTGACAAACACTGATTTATTCCTCATGATATCACGGGGAAGAGAAACTGACCGCAATGATACAAAACGGACACTTTGCACAGTTATGGTTATGGATTCCACTCCCTGAGCTTCAGACACAGACAGCTCTTATCGGGCTTCAGGAATGTCACGTTCACTCCAGGACCATGCAGTTTCCATTACAGTTAACAGGAAGCACTTGCTTGTCCAGCAGTATCCATCCGTTCACAATTGTAACAGGAGGCTCAAGATCAGAGCGGTGCTGGAAAAACGCAGCAGGTCAGGCAGCATCCGAATTGAATCGACGTTTCGGGCACTCCTGATGAAGGGGGTTTGTGCCCGAAACGTCGATTCCCTTCGGATGCTGCCTGACCTGCTGCGCTTTTCCAGCACCGCACACTCGCGTGTTCCATCTTGTCAGGTGTCATGGTGTCTGCATGGGCTTTGTGAGGATTGAATACCTGGGGAGACAGGGAATTCCCTCGGGGAAAACCAATTCGCAGATCATCTAGATAGTGTATCCCTTCGGTCTCGAAGGGGGAATCTGGTGAGGTAATGTCTCGTTACGCTGTTAGTTCCTGTGCGGTCAAGTTGAGGTGCCAAGGGCATTGTGGGTAGGCTGTGTTTGCCTAAATGTAGACAAAATGGCGGTCCAGCAGAGTGGCTTGTCCTTCTCCCCCAAAGATCAAAGAGGTCATCTTTGTGTTGAACCTCAGGAGATGGGAGAGACATTAAATGAATATTTTGCATCCTTTTTTTTTTAAACTGTGGAGAAAGAAACAGAGGCTAGAGAACTCAGGGGAAATAAATACGGGGAAGTTTTTAAAACAGTTCAAAATTCCGGTTCTAAACTGAGGCACGAGGAATTCTGATGGTATTAGACAGGAGCTTGCAGGGGTTGATTGGAGGAATTTGTTTGGAGGCAAAGGGACGTCCGGTTAGTGGGAAGCCTTTAAAAGTGAGATGGCTAGAGTTCAAGGCCTATATGTTCCTGTGATGGTGAAGGGTGAGGTTGGCGGGAATTGGATAACAAGAAGGAAATCAGGAGGGTGAAAAGGGGGATAGACTTCGCTGAGAAGATTAAGGTGAATCCAAAGAGGTTCTTTAAGTATATTAGTGAAGAAAGGATAACTAGAGAGAGAATAGGAACCCTCAAGTGACCAAAGTGGACGTCTGTGTAGAATCTCAGGAGATGAATATTTCTCCTCTCCGTGGACAAAGACATAAAGACTTGGGAACTTGGGGGAGTTAGTGGTGCTATCTTGGGGACGGTCCATATCACCGTAGAGGAGGTGTTGGACCGTATTGGAATGTAGAAAGGTGAATAAATCTCCTGATGCTGCCCAGATATATCCAAGAATATCGCAAAAAGCTACAGAAGAAATTGCGGGGGGGGGGGGCCCTGGCTGATATTTTTGCGTCAGCGTTAGTCTTGGGTGAGGATCCGGAAGCCTGGAGGGTAGCGGATGTTTTGCCCCTGTTCAAGAAGGATTGCAGAGAAAAATCCTGGGAATTATAGACCAGGAAGTCTAACCTCTGGGGTGGGGAAGGTGCTTGAGGAGGAAATGAGGGATAAGATATACTGTACATGCATTTGGGAAGACAGGGTTTGATTAGCCAGCAAGGCTTTATGTGTGGGAGATCGTGCCTCACAAATTGTTTAGAGTTCTTTGATGAAGTGACCAGGATGGTTGACCAGGGCAGGGTGGTAGATGTAGCCTATTTGGATTTCAGTCAGGCCTTTGATCAGGTTCCACATGGTAGACTGCTCTGGAAGGTTAGATCGTGTGGAATCCAGGGGCAGCTGGCAAATTGGATATACCATTGGCTTGATGGTAGGAAGCAGAGGGTGGTAGTGGGAGGATGTTTATCGGACTGGAGGCCTGTGACTGGTGGAGTGTCTCAGGGGTCAGTGCTGGGCCCATTGCTGACTAGGCCTCAGACTAGGCCTCAGGCTGACCGATTGCTGTGTGTTATCTATATCAATGATTTGGATGAGAATGTACAAGGTGTGATTAGTAACTTTGTTGATGACACTAAAATAGACAGGATCGTGGACAGTGAGGAAGGTGCTCAGAGATTGCATCAAGACCCTGACCAGCTGGGGAAGTGGGCCGAGAAATGGCAAATGGAGTTTCATATCGATACGTGTGAGGCCTTGCATTTTGGAAAGTCAAATCAAGGCAGGGGTTTCATGGTGAATGGTAGGGTGTTAAGGAGTGTAGTGGAACAGAGGGAGCTTGGGGTTCGGGTGCAGGGTTCTCTCAAAGTGGAGTCCCAGGTAGACAGGGCAGTGAGGAAGGCTTTTGGCCCACTGGCCTTCATCAGGCAGGGCACTGAGTGTAGACGTTGGGAAGTTATGTTGCAGTTGGACAGGACGTTGGTGAGGCCAGACTTGGAGTATGGTGTTCAGTGTTGGTCCCCTTGCTATCAGAAGAGTGTTATTAAACTGGAAAGTGTGCGGAAGGAATTTACAAGGATGTTGCCTGGTCCGAACGTTAGGGAGAGGTTGGACAAGCCAGGACTATTTTCTGAAGCACAGGAGACTGAGGGGGACTGGATAGAAGTGTATAAGATCATGAGGGGCATGGATAGGGTGAACGCATTCAGCCTTCTTCCCAGGGTGGGGGAATCGAGGACGAGAGGGCATCAGTTTGAGGTGAGAGGGGAAAGAGTAAAAGGGAACCTGAGGGGCAACTTTTTTTTAACCCAGAGGGTGGAATGAGCTGCCAGCGGAAGTGGTTGAGGCGGGCACATTAACGACATTGAAAAGGCAGTTGGACAAATACATGGATGGGAAAGGTTTGGAAGGATATGGGCCAAGCGCAGGGAAGTAGGGTTAGTGCAGACGGCCATTTTGAATTGAATTCAAATTGAATGGATTGTCCCGTGCACCGAGACCCAGCGAAAAGCTCTGTCTTGCGAGCAGTACAGGCAGATCACAGAGCTGAATAGCGTAGAGAAGTAAATAATAGGGAAACAGCGGCAAAAACAAAAACACAGGGACAGGCGAATGCTCAGAGTTTGTGAGTCCGTTCAGTATTCTAACAACAGGAGGGTAGAAACTGTTTCGAAACCGGCTGGTGCCTGTGTCCAGGCCTCTGTACCCTCTCCCCGATGGTAGAGGTTGTAGAGAAACATTGCCAGGGTGGGAGGGATCTTTGAGAATGCTGGCGGCCTTTCCCTGACAACGGGGCCTGATGGATGGATTCTATAGATGGGAGGTAGGCCTTTGTGAGTGTCTGGGCCGAGTTCACCGCTCTCTGTAACCGTGAGTGGTGCAGTTGCCATACCAGGTAGTGAGACAGAATGCTCTCGATGGCACACCTATAAAAGTTGGCGAGGGTATTCACCGTCATGCCAAATTTCCTCAGCTGCCTGAGGGCAGAAGAGACGTTGTTGGGCCTTTGTAACCAGTGCGTCCACGTGGAGAGGCGAAGACAGCTTGTTGTGGGTGACCGCTCCCAGGAGCTTCACACTCTCCACTCATTCCACCTCTGTGCTGTTGGGCGGTATGGACTGCTTTGGACCAAAGGGCCTTTCTCTGTGTTGCAATACTCCATGACCCAACGGAAGAGGAATTTCTGCAGGTCGCAGAGAATATAAAGGTGGAGCAATCCCCAGGACCTGATCTAGTGTATCCCAGAACGCAGTGGGACGTAAGGGAGGAAATTGCGAGTCCCCTTCAAGAAATATTTGCCTCAATGTAACTCTGGGTGAGATGGAGGATGACGACTGGAGGCTGGCTAATGTTGCATTTTCGTTGAAGCACGTTTTGTCAGGACAAACCGAGGAACTGTGGACCTGTGAGTCGGACTTTGGATGCGATCCTAAAGGATTTCGAGAGGCAAACATTGATTAGGGATAGTCAGCACGGTTTCATGTGAGGAAACTCATGTCTCACAAACTTGGCTGAGTTTTTATGAGGAACTTACCAAAACACTGATGAGGGCAGAGCGGTAGATGTTGTCTACTTGGACTTTAGTAAAGCCTTTGACAAGATACCTCATGGGAGACTGATGTAGAAAAGATAGGTCAATGGGAGTCAATTCCAGACAAGATTGGCTTAACAGCAGGGGTCAGAGGTTGGCGGTGCAGTGTTGCCTCGATGAGACTCCCTCCAGTGTGGAAACAGGCCCATCGGCCCAACAACTCCACACCGACCCTCTGAACAGCAACCCACCCAGACCCATTTCCCACTGACTGATGCACCTAACACTGTGGGACAAGTTAGCATGGCCAACCCACCCTAACCTGCACATCCCTGGGCACTATGGGACAATTTAGCATGGCCAATCCGCTCTTCTCTGTACATCCCAGTGCACTATGAGATAATTTAGCATGGCCAATCCACCTGGCCTGCACATCTTTGGACTGTGGGAAGAAACTGGAGCACCCAGAGGATACCCACGCAGACACGGGTGGGGGGGCTGGGGTGTGAAGAATGTGCAAACTCCACACAGACAGTCGCCCCGAGGGGGGGGATCGAACCAGGGTCTCTGGTGCTATGAGGCTGCAGTGCTAGCCACTGAGCCACTGTGCTGCCCTTTAATACTTTCACCTGAGGACTAGTCTTATCCTTAGTTATAAGTAACTTAAACCTTACAGAATTATGATCACTCTTCCCTAAATGCTCCCCCATTGAAACTTCAATCAACTTGATTGGGCTCCTTCCCCAAAACCAGGTCCAGTAACAAGCCCCTTTCCCAGTTGGACTGTTTACATATTGTTTCAAGAAAAAAATCCAGGACACACCGAACAAATCCCCCACTCCCGCCTTCTCCATCCAAACCCCTGGCACTTTCTGGGTCCCAGTCAAATTAAAGGAAATTAAAATCATGAGGCCCTTTTTGGAATACTGCGTTCGATTCGAGTCTCCCTGATGTTAAATTTAAAAAGGCGTAGAAAGGGTTTACAAGGATATTGCCGGGTTTGGAGGATATCAGCTGTAGGGAGAGGCTGAATAACGTGGGACTGTTTTCCTTGGAGTGTTGGAGGCTGAGGGGTGACGTTATAGAGGTTTATAAAACCATATGGAGTGTGGATAGAGTGAATAGACAAGGACTTTTCCCTGGGGAGTTCAGAACTAGAGGGGCATAGGTTGAGGGTGAGAGGGGAAAGGGACCTGAGGGGCAACGTTTTCACACAGAGGGTGGTACGTGTATGGAATGAGCTGCCAGAGGAAGTGGTGGAGGCTGCTACAATTGCAACATTTAAAAGGCATCTGGATGGGGACGTGAGTAGGAAGGGTTTAGAGGGATATGGGCCAAGTGCTGGCAAATGGGACTGGATTAATTTAGGAGATCTGGTGAGCATGGACGAGTTGGACTGAAGGGTCTGTTTCAGTGCCAGGCGGCTCTGTGACTGCCCATTACTTCTTGCCAGTGTAAAGGAGGCACTTTATGGGCAGGCCCGTCAAAACCTGTTTGCTAGGGACAGCCATTGTCATCCTCAGGATTGTTCAGCAAGTGTTGCCCATTCACCGGATCACCTCTGTGACCAGAGGGGTTTCCGTGGGGAATTTTGCGAACTGTTTGAGTGGGGCCTGTTAGCAACAACCGAAGGAACCGACTGGTTCACATGATCAACCAATCACCATGACAGGATTCACGGCCAACGTTAGTCAGCCGTGCGGAGGTCACGTCCATGACTCCGAGCGTGTTTGCATTCTCGGGGTAATCGGGGAGAGGGGGAGGCTGGGCTCTCGTAGCTCCTGAACTCATCTCCAGGACTTGTTCACATTTCTACCCATCAACCTCAGATCATCTGCACAGTCATCAAAACATGCGACCTCTGAGATAAGATCAAACTTATCGCTCTCGGCAACCTGGCCTTTGCGAGATCACCCAGTTCCTGTTCTCAGAAATAAACTTCCTTTAATCTTTCCAATGTGCGAGTGGTGAAGAAAGAGAGGCAGTGACTGAGGAAGTGAACTGGAACGTGAGGTATGCAGGGGGGGAGTGGGGGTGATGGCAGGGAGAGGGACTGAGACAGAGGGAGGCAAACGGAGATACACAAACACTAGAGAGGAACGAAAACTACCATGAGAAGGTTAGAGCGCAGCATATCCAGAGACAGAGACAGCAAAAGCACAGATTTCACATGAACACTGACCCTCTCTCCTCAGCAGCTCTATCTCGACATGATCAACGTTGTGGCACTCCCTCAACACTCACCCTCTGGCCATGCCCACACTCTCAACACTCACCCGCTGATAGTGCCCACACTCTCCACACTCACCCTCTGATAGTGCCCACACTCTCAACACTCACCCTCTGACAGTGCCCACACTCTCAACACTCACCCGCTGACAGTGCCCACACTCTCAACACTCACCCTCTGACAGTGCCCACACTCTCAACACTCACCCTCTGACAGTGCCCACTCCCTCAACACTCACCTTCTGACAGTGCCCACTCCCTCAGCACTGACCCTGCAACAGCATCCACTCGCATTGACCCTCCGGCTGCCTGGTGTTCCCTCAGCATTGATCCTCTGACAATGCCCACTTCCTCAGCGCTGACGTCTTTTCAAAATAGAATCCCTAGTATGGAAACAGGTCATTCAGGCTATCCAGTGCAGACTGACCCTCCAAAGAGCATCCCATTCAGACCCATTCCCCTACCCTACCCCTGTAACCCTACATTTCACATTGCCTGCACATCCCTGGGGATTATGGACAATTGAAAATGGCCAATCCACCTAATATACACATCTTTGGACTGTGGGAGGAAACCGGAGCACCCGGAGAAACCCCACAGAGACACGGGGGGACAATGTACAAACTCCACACAGACAGTTGCCTGAAGTTGGAATCGAACCAGGGTCCCTAGCACTGAGAGACAGCAGTGCCAACCACTGAGTCGCTGTGCTGCCCCAGATCCTCTGATAGTGCCCACTCCCTCAGCACTGACTGTCCGATAGTGCCCACTCCCTCAGCTCTGACCCTCCAACAGTGCGCTGCTCCCTCAGCACTGACACTACCATAGTGTGATGCTCCCTCAGCTCTGACCCTCCAACAGTGCGCTGCTCCCTTAGCACTGCCCCTCCAACAGTGCGGCGATCCCTCAGCACTGACACTACCATAGTGTGATGCTCCCTCAGCACTGACACTACCATAGTGTGATGCTCCCTCAGCACTGCTCCTCCAACAGTGCGGCGCTCCCTCAGCACTGACACTACCATAGTGTGATGCTCCCTCAGCTCTGACCCTCCAACAGTGCGCTGCTCTCTCAGCACTGACACTACCATAGTGTGATGCTCCCTCAGCACTGCCCCTCCAACAGTGCGCTGCTCCCTCAGCACTGACTATGCGATTATGCAGGACTGGGAACTTTAACCCCTGTTCCTGTGTTACCAAAGGAATGATGAGGGTGAGATATTTTTTGGCGGAAGCTTCTGTGGAACTTGAGTGAGATGTTTGGCATGAATTTGGGGAACCACCATTTTAGTGTTAGGGATTCACTGTTTAACGGAGAACGTTGAGTTTGTGGAGTGTCCCTGTTAATTCTGGGATTGGAGATGTACCGTTGTGTCACTAGGATACTGGCCACACTACATCAGGGTAAATTGTGTAAGGGCTGAAAATGGGTTGCTGGAAAAGCGCAGCAGGTCACGCAGCTTCCAGGGAACAGGAGAATCGACGTTTCGGGCATAAGCCCTTCTTCAGGAATTGTGTAAGGACCAGTCTTCTTGTTTGAGGCTTGCTCAGTGGCAATTACCCAGGTCAAGCTGAGGGGGTGAAACGCCCGGGTGACTGCCCAGACCTCTTGAGGGGATAACTGGGGAGATTCAGCAGAAAAAGCCCTGCTCTGAAAGGGTTAAACTCTGAGGAGAGGTCAACCCCAAACTGGGATTGTATCCTTGGTATTTAGAAGGCTCGGGGCGTGGTTTGATGACCTCTGATGATCGTTTCCGATCCATGGTAGGAAGCTGATGTGGGAAGGTAGGGTTGTGGTGGTGGTGTGGGGTGATCGAAAACTTCGAACTCGTTCTTGTCGGAGTGCAATGAAGGTACCCCTCGGCTCACATGAGGGGATGGGCGGGTGGGGGCGGTACAATGTATGGATTTGGAGCAGGAAGCGGTCATTGAGACCCTCGAGTCTCCCTCGCTACTCAAATTACGACCAGGGCTGATACAAATACAATAGTCATGTCTTAAAAAGTGATTTGAAGCCTCGGTGCCGTCGGTCTCCAGGAGAAGGATGAGATCAGTCGGGGTTTCGTTGCGAAAGCAGCCGTCTTGTCTCCTGGGGCGGGGGAGGGCTGCAATGGCGCCCCGGGTTACCCAGAGTGCCCCGCGCTCCTGAACGTCCTCTATCTCGGTCAGCGCTGAGCAGGTCAGGAAGTGGTCGGGCAACAGGGAGGGCGGGAGATGGCGTAAGGTCTGCTTGAGGACTGAAGCTGCTCCATCAAGACGTCAGGCAACCCCGCTTACCTGCACCCAGAGATGGGGAGTAGCATCCAACCCGGGAATCCATCCATCCCTCCACCCATTCACTCATTCATTTATTCATTCATTCACCTCTTCATTCATTCATCTTTTCATTTGTCCATTTGTTCGTTCATCCATTCATTCATTTGTTCATTAATTCATCCATTCTTTCATCCATCCATCCATTAATTTATTTATTCATTCATTCATTTACCTCTCCATTCATTCATTCATCGGCTCATTCATTCATCTTTCCACTCATTCATTCATCCATCCATTGATTTATTCATCCATCCATCCATCCATCCATCTCTTCATTCATTCATTTGTTTATTTATTCAACTTTCCATTCACTCATTCATCCATCCATCCATCCATCCATCTCTTCATTCATTCATTTGTTTATTTATTCAACTTTCCATTCACTCATTCATCCATCCATCCATCCATCCATCCATCCATCTCTTCATTCATTCATTTGTTTATTTACTCAGCTTTCCATTCACTCATTCATTCATCCATCTCACTCAGCTTTAAGTAAAACAGAATTTCTTTAAACACTACAGTTGAAACATGAACAAAAGAAAATGTAATTTAGAAGAACTTAATTATTTATCCACCCCATACAGCAACTTAACTAAGGAGCTGTTCCAATCCAGTAACACCCCATAAACATGCCCCTTGGCAAAAACGGTACATTCAAACACACAATTCTTACAGGCAGGAGAGAACACAGTCCAAAGAGATTTCAGAGGGAAAAGTCAGCCAGGAATCATCTGCTAAACCTTTCCTGGACTCCAGAATCTTGGAACAGCCACAGCTAAACCAAATGAGAACTGAGAGAATTGGCCACAGCCTCTGCCTTATTAATCTGGGGTCTGCCCAGACACTTCAGCACCTCTGCTTTTACAACCTCAAAAACATAACCCAAGGACAAAATAATCTTGTTAAAGTGACAGTATTGTTACACTTCAATGTGGGGAGAACGTACCCCACTGTGTGTGAACGCAGAACACTCCCAGAACAGTCTGCGGTCCGCTGATTTTTAAACAAAACCAAACAACATGCTCAGAGACTCGAGCCACACTACCGCACATCAAAGACGTCTTGGAGATGACTACTCCAACCCCTTGGCATTATGGTAGCCCACAAACCTACCAACACACTGAAACAGCTCCTGATGAACCTCAAGGACCCTATACTAACAACCAGCAAAACAAATATCATTTACAAAACACCGTGCGAAAACTGTAACAAATAATACATTGGGCAAACAGGCAGAAAACTAGCCAGCAGGATACACGAATGCCAACTAGCCACCAAAAGACATAACCCACTCTCACTGGTATCCTTACACACAGACACAGAAGGACACCATTTTGTCTGGGACAACAAATCCATCTGAGGACAGGCTAAACAGAGACACGCACAGGAATTCCTAGTGGCCTGGCGTTCAAACCGGAACTCTATCGATAAACACATCGATGTGGACCCCATTTACCAACCTCTGAGAAGAAGAATTGGGAATGCTATCACCCACCGGAACAGAACAAGACACATAAATACAAAGGGGGACAGAACACCAGCGCTTCAGTGTCGGCTCGTTGATGATGAAGGGCTAATGCCCGAAACGTCGACTCTCCTGCCCCCCCCCGGCTGCTGCCTGACCCGCTGTGCTTTTCCAGCACCATACTATTGTCACTGATGGCGTTACCGAGTGTGGTGACGAAACGTCTGAGGAAAAAACCTTCCAGCTCAGCGAGCAAACCTACAACCTGTATTCCCAGAACATGCGGGCGACAAACTGGATGGTTGTCCGCCCGCAAAGTGCTACCTAGTTGGCGGCACGGTGGCCCAGTGGTTAGCACTGCTGCCTCACAGCGCCAGAGACCCGGGTTCAATTCCCGCCTCAGGCGACTGACTGTGGGGAGTTTGCACGTTCTCCCCGTGTCTGCGTGGGTTTCCTCCGGGTGCTCCGGTTTCCTCCCACAGTCCAAAAGATGTGCAGGTCAGGTGAATTGGCCATACTAAATTGCCCGTAGTGTTAGGTAAGGGGCAAATGTAGGGGTATGGGTGGGTTGCGCTTCGGCGGGGCGGTGTGGACTTGTTGGGCCGAAGGGCCTGTTTCCACACTGTAAGTAATCTAATCTAATCTAATCTAAGCTTAACAGTCTGGAAACAGACCCTTCGGTGGAATGCGTCCATGTTTACCAGGCCTCCCAAACTGAATGATTCCCATTTGCCTATATCCCTCGAAAACTTTCCCATCGGCAGAGAGTTGCAGCGAGGAAGAGAGACTAGACTGGGATAAAGGCACTGGGATTTACCAGGATGTTACCCTGTCCGGAGTGACTCAGTGATAAAGGCACTGGGATTTACCAGGATGTTGCCCAGTCTGGAGTGACTCAGTGATAAAGGCACTGGGATTTACCAGGATGTTGCCCAGTCTGGAGTGACTCAGTGATAAAGGCACTGGGATTTACCAGGATGTTGCCCAGTCTGGAGTGACTCAGTGATAAAGGCACTGGGATTTACCAGGATGTTGCCCAGTCTGGAGTGACTCAGTGATAAAGGCACTGGGATTTACCAGGATGTTGCCCAGTCTGGAGTGACTCAGTGATAAAGGCACTGGGATTTACCAGGATGTTGCCCAGTCTGGAGTGACTCAGTGATAAAGGCACTGGGATTTACCAGGATGTTGCCCAGTCTGGAGTGACTCAGTGATAAAGGCACTGGGATTTACCAGGATGTTGCCCAGTCTGGAGTGACTCAGTGATAAAGGCACTGGGATTTACCAGGATGTTGCCCAGTCTGGAGTGACTCAGTGATAAAGGCACTGGGATTTACCAGGATGTTGCCCAGTCTGGAGTGACTCAGTGATAAAGGCACTGGGATTTACCAGGATGTTGCCCAGTCTGGAGTGACTCAGTGATAAAGGCACTGGGATTTACCAGGATGTTGCCCAGTCTGGAGTGACTCAGTGATAAAGGCACTGGGATTTACCAGGATGTTGCCCAGTCTGGAGTGACTCAGTGATAAAGGCACTGGGATACTGTGGGAGGAAACCGGAGCACCCGGAGGAAACCCACGCAGACACGGGGAGAATGTGCAAACTCCACACAGACAGTCGCCTGAGGTGGGAATTGAACCCGGGTCTCTGGCGCTGTGAGGCAGCAGTGCTAACCACTGTGCCACTGTGCCCAGTTGCCCAGTCTGGAGTGACTCAGCGATAAAGGCCCTGGGATTTACCAGGATGTTACCCTGTCCGGAGTGACTCAGCGATAAAGGCACTGGGATTTACCAGGATGTTGCCCAGTCCAGAGTGACTCAGTGATGAAGGCACTGGGATTTACCAGGATGTTGCCCAGTCCGGAGTGACTCAGTGATAAAGGCACTCGGATTTACCAGGCTGTTACCCTGTCCGGAGTGACTCAGTGATAAAGGCACTGGGATTTACCAGGATGTTGCCCAGTCCGGAGTGACTCAGTGATAAAGGCACTGGGATTTACCAGGCTGTTACCCTGTCCGGAGTGACTGAGTGATAAAGGCACTGGGATTTACCAGGATGTTGCC
This sequence comes from Chiloscyllium plagiosum, assembly GCF_004010195.1. Taxonomy (NCBI): domain Eukaryota; kingdom Metazoa; phylum Chordata; class Chondrichthyes; order Orectolobiformes; family Hemiscylliidae; genus Chiloscyllium; species Chiloscyllium plagiosum. The sequence continues at coordinate 14,756 of NW_025210698.1, forward strand.
CAGTCCGGAGTGACTGAGTGATAAAGGCACTGGGATTTACCAGGATGTTACCCTGTCCGGAGTGACTCAGTGATAAAGGCACTGGGATTTACCAGGATGTTACCCTGTCCGGAGTGACTGAGTGATAAAGGCACTGGGATTTATCAGGATGTTACCCTGTCCGGAGTGACTGAGTGATAAAGGCACTGGGATTTACCAGGATGTTGCCCAGTCCGGAGTGACTCAGCGATAAAGGCACTCGGATTTACCAGGATGTTACCCTGTCCGGAGTGACTCAGTGATAAAGGCACTCGGATTTACCAGGCTGTTACCCTGTCCGGAGTGACTGAGTGATAAAGGCACTCGGATTTACCAGGATGTTGCCCAGTCCGGAGTGACTCAGTGATGAAGAGAGATACGTGAGATTGGTGTTGTTTCTCTGCCTCAGAGCAGAGAAGCCTGAGGCTGGACATGTACAAAATCATGCGGGGCAGAGACAAGGGTAAATCCATAGGTAGATAGGGTGGTGAAGATGGTGCCTGGCACATTTGTGTTCATTGGCCAGACCAATGAGTACGCGAGGTGAGACGTCATGTTGCAGTTGTACAAGACATTGTTTAAGATTAGAGTGGTGCTGGAAAAGCACAGCAGGTCAGGCAGCATCCGAGGAGCAGGAAAATCAATGTTTTGGGCAAAAGCCCTTCATCAGACTTGGAGCCTCGGGAGGGAGGAAAGATAAATGGGAGGGGGGAGGTTTCCTGTTCCTCGGATGCTGCCTGACCTGCTGTGCTTTTCCAGCACCACTCTGACCTTGACTCTAATCTCCAGCATCTGCAGTCCCCACTTCCACCAAGACATTGTTTCGGCCGCTTTTGGAATATCACATACAACTCTGGTCGCTCCATCTGCCTATCTGATCAAGGTCCCTTCGCTGTCCACCACACACGACCGATTTTGAAGTCATCTGCAAAGCTTACTAACCGTACCACCTACCCTCACATCTGCATCTTCGTGAGTTTTGAGAAGGCTTGTAGCTCAGGTTGAGGTTCTGGATGTCGGCTTGCTCGCTGAGCTGGAAGGTTCATTTCCAGACGTTTCGTCACCCTACTCGGTAACATGGTCAGTCAAAGCACTGCTGATAATTTCTATTTATATGTTTTGCTTTCTTTGGGTTGGTGATGTCATCTCCTGCGATGATGTCATTTCCTGTGGTGATGTCATTTCAGGAAACGTCTGGAAATGAACCTTCCAGCTCAGCGAGCAAACCTACATCGCATCTGCATCATTTACATAAATGATGAAAAATGGAACTCGTTCCCTTTGGGAAACCTGGTGGGCATGGACAAGTTGGGCCGAAGGGCCTGTTTCCATGCCGTACAACTATATGAGAGTAGTAGGGAACACACTGTCTGCATCAGTAGTGGACTCGCCAACTTTTAAGGGCATTTAAATGGTCACTGGATAAACATGCAGGTGAAAATGGAATCGTGCAAGATAGTTAGGCCTCAGATTGGTTCCACAGGTCGGTCCAACATCGAGGGCCGAAGGGCCTGTACTGCGCTGTAATGTCCTATGACTCATTTCCCTGAGTAGAAAGCACAATTACTGGCTGTGGGCACAGTTTAACAGAAGGAGCAGGCGATTGAGTGAGGGCCGGAGGGGAGATACTTTCACCTGGAATTGGGAGTGGGGTGGGGGGAATGCAAGTGGGAACACTCATGAATTTTAAGCTTTTCTATGAGCACTCAAAATGCCACAATGCGCAAAGTCTAGACGCTAAGCAAGAAGGCAAATGGAATATGCTCTTTCATTGTTAGAGGGATGGAGTTTGGAAGCAGGGAGGTTATCCTACAGCTGTACAGGGAGCTGGTGAGGTCACACCTGGGTTACTGTGTGCAGTTTTGCTCTCCTTACTTGAGAAAGGATGTAGTGGTACTGGAGGGGGTGCAGAGGAGGTTCACTAGGTTAATTCTGGAAGGGAGGTGGTTGTGTTATGAGGAGAGATTGAGCAGACTGGGCCTATACTCGTTGGAATTGAAAAGAATGAAGGGGGGAGAGGATCTTATAAAAGTATAGAAAATAGAGTCATAGAGATGTACAGCACAGAAACGGACCCTTCAGTCCAACCCGTCCGTGCCGACCAGATATCCCAACCCAATCTAGTCCCACCTGCCAGCACCCGGCCAATATCCCTCCAAACTCTTCCTATTCATATCCCCATACACATTTTAAATGTTGGCATTGTACCAGCCTCCACCACTTCCCCTGGCAGCTCATTCCATACACGTATCACCCTCTGTGTGAAAACGCTGCCCCTCAGGTCCCTTTTATATCTTTCCCCTCTCACCCGAAATGGCATGGTAGCTCAGTGGTTAGCACCGCTGCCTCACAGGTTCAATTCCAGCCTCTGGCCGACCCTCTGTGGGGAGTTTGCACATTCTCTCCCCGTGTCGGCGTGGCTTTCCTCCGGGTGCTCCGGTTTCTTCCCACATTCCAAAGATGTGCAGGTCAGGTGAATTGGCCAGGCTAAATTGCCCATAGTTATTAGGTACATTAGTCAGGGGAGGGTGGGTTACTCTTCGGAGGGTCAGTGTGGACTTGTTGGGCCAAACGGCCTATTTCCACACTGTAGGGAATCTAATCTAAACCTATGCCCCTCTAATTCTGGATTCCACCACCCCAGGGAAAAGACCTTGTCTATTTACCCTATCCATGCCTCTCATGATTATATAAACCTCTATAAGGTCACCCCTCAGCCTCCGACGCTCCAGGGAAAACAGCCCCAGCCTATTCAGCCTCTCCCTGTAGCTAAAACCTTCCAACATCCTTGTAAATCTTTTCCGAACCTTTCAAGTTTCACAACATCCTTCCGACAGGAAGGAGATCAAAACTGCACGCAATATCCCAACAGTGGCCTAACCAATGTCCTGCACAACCCAACTGTGATACTCAATGCTCTGACCAATAGAGGAAAGCAGACCAAACGCCTTCTTCACTATCCTGAATAGACAAGATGGACCCATGGGCTCACCGATCTCGGGACTCATAGCAGAAGCAGTAATGCAAAGGTTAGAACAAACAGTCTTACCACGAATTCAACCCAAACTCTGGGTCAGATACGTTGATGACACCTTTGTAATCATTAAAAACACGGAAATAGAGAAAACACACCGGATCATCAACTCCACACTCACAGGAATCCGATTCACGAGAGAGGAAGAAAAGGACACCCAATTCCCATTCCTAGACGTGATGGTACAGAGAACACCAAACGGAGAATTCACCACAAAGGTACACAGGAAAGCCACACACACAGACCAAGTCCTGAACTATGAAAGCAACCACCCCAATACACACAAACGAAGTTGCAGCAAGACACTATCCAAAAGGGCCACAACACACTGCAGCACACCAGAACGGCAAAAAGAGGAAGAGGAACACCTATACAAGGTATTCGCAAAAAACGGATATCCTCGCAATTTCATCAACAGATGCCTAAGAGAAAGACAACAGAACGAGGACATGCCGCAACCCAAAGGACTAGCCACACTACCACACATCAAGAACATATCTGAAATGACAGCCAGACTACTGCGACCACTAGACTTATAACAGCACACAAACCAACAGCCACACTCAAGACAACAACTCACCAGAACGAAGGACCCGATACCCAGCATGAGCAAAACTAATGTAGTGTACAAAATCCCATGCAAGGACTGCACAAAACACTATATAGGACAAACAGGAAGACAACTAACGATCCGCATCCATGAACACCAACAAGCCACGAAACGGCATGACGAGCTATCCTTAGTAGCCACACACAGAAGTGCTTCACAGGAGGCTCCCAAGCACTGAGGATGTCACCTAGACAGGGGACGAAACGTTTGCAACAAAAACTTCCAGCTCGGCGAACAGAACCACAGCAAACAGCAACGAGCTACAAATCTTCGCACAAACTTTGAAGACAAGATGGAAGCAGGGAGGTTGCTTCCACCGGCGGGTCAAACTGGACCTGGGGGGGGGGGGCAGAGCCTCAAAATGAGGGGGGAGCAGAACTGAGGAGAAACTTCATCACCCGAAGGTTTCTGAATCCTGTGGAAATCCCTGCCCGGTTGAGGCTACCTCGCTGAATGTTTTTTAAGGGCAAAGATAGATTTTGGAACAGCAAAGGGATTAGGCGTCGTGGCGAGCAGGCGGGTAAGTGGGACTGATTCCAAAAACAAAAGAGAAAATCAGCCGTGATCTTGTTGAATGAACCAATAGGCCTATTCCTGCTCCTGTTTCTAATTAGCACTCCCAAAATAGAGTTGGAATAGATAGATATTTAATGCAAAGGGTTTGGAAATGTTAGAGGTACAGACCAATTTCTGGAAAATGTGATCAGGGGATGGACATGCAATGGGCCGAATGGCCATCCTGACACAAAACTTTGATCGTTTCAGGTGAAACTAGAGTTTTAGGGTGTTTTTTTTTTAAAAAAAATTCTCTAATATTTTTGTATCATCCCGCAGTTCATTTAAATTTAAATTTAAAATCCAAATGCTAAGCCCTCGAATGGGACTCGAACCCGCAGAGCAGCCTTTGGTTGCCAGGGGCCACCAGGGCGCTGCTGATGCCCACTGGGAAATGTAGTTCGCCGACCCGTCCAGGAGCGGGGCGTTCAGGGCTGGAAGGACTACATTTCCCGGCGGGCGATGAGGCGGGGGTGGAGGGGCGGGTGGGAGAGCGACCAACGCAGGGTTGTAGTCCTCTCCCCAATCGCACCAATGGTTGAGGAGGGACGCGAGGACTACATTTCCCGGGGGGCGGCGCGCACGCAGGGCGGGCACGCGCGGCCCTCTGGGAGATGTAGTGCTCTCCCCCCATCGTTCCAGTGGCTGAGGGGGAGAGAAGGCATACATCTCCCAGAAGGCTGCGGGGTGGGTAACGTCATCCAGGCCGAGGAAGGGGGCTCCGTTGCGAGTTGTAGTCCACCGCAATGCGTGGGGGGGGGAAGGGCGTGTCCCGGCAGACCGATTGCCTCACCCTGATTGGTTGAGGCCGGAGGGAGCCGCTCTGGCCTCTGGGAGATGTAGTCCCCTGCTCCTTCCACTGCCATTGTTGTGGTCGCCGGGAGCAACTACATCTCCCAGTGGGCGGCGGGGCACGTTACCACTTCCGGCCCCGGTGCCGGTGTGGCCCGCCGGGAGCTGTAGTCTCCGTGCCCGTTGACCCCCATGGCGAGGGAGTGGGGGAGGAACTACATTTCCCAGCGGGCGGCGCGGCGGAACCCGCCGTTGGTTGAACATGGCGGAGGAGGAAGAGGACGGTGGCGGCCGCCGGAGCAGCCCCGGGCCCGGGACTCGGCCCCGCACCGTCCGCATCGTCAGGTCGGACAGCGGCTACGGCTTCAACGTGCGCGGCCAAGTGAGCGAGGGCGGCCAGCTCCGCAGCATCCACGGCGAGCTGTACCCGCCGCTGCAGCATGTCAGCGCGGT
>NW_025210699.1:0-2087 GCF_004010195.1 Chiloscyllium plagiosum
GTTCAACTATGTATTTCATTCCTACTTCCCACACCCCTCTAATGTATGTTACAGCCCCCTTGGGGGACCAGCTGCATTCCTGTTGAAAGCTTTATGCTTGAATGATGGATTCTCTTTTTCCTCGTGTGCTGCCTCACCAGCTGTGCTCTTCCAGCACCACACATTTCGGGTCTGATCTCCAGTCCTCCCTTTCTCCTCCATTTGCGGTGTTTGGCACAGTGGCTCAGTGGTTAGCCCATGGGAGCCGGCTCCGAATTTCAGCCTCCGATAAATGTTTGGAATTTGTATATTGTCCCTGTGTCTGCGAGGGTTTCCTCGTACAATGAAAGATCGGCAGGTTAGGTGGATTGACCATGTTAAAATTGCCGGTATGTTGGGTGCATTAGTCAGGGTAAATATAGAGAAGTAAGGGAGTGGGCCAGGCCGGCTTACTCTTCGGAGGGTTGTTGTGGACTCTCTGGGTCAAAGTACCTGTTTACAGACTATAGCGTTTCTAAGTACGTTTGGCTGTCGCCGCTGCATGCTGAGTGGAGAATTAATCACCAGAAAGTTATGGTATATTGAGGTGATACCTCAGTTCTAGAAAGTTGCATTTGATGAACACGTTGTTTTAAAAAATGAAATTAGATTCAACAAATTTTCATTCAGTCTTAGATTACAGTTTTGGTTCACGGATTGAACATCCTGATAACAAACAGGGAATGTGTGTTGAACTCCGAGGTACAGAGATTCGGTGTGCTAGATGCCCTTCACCTTAATGCCGGGAGTATTATTGGGCAGGCAGATGTGGTAAGGGAATGAGTTTACATGTCAAACTGTGACATTATTGCCAGCACAGAGATGTGGTTGAGGGACGTCAGAGCTAACAACTCTACATTCTGTGGTGCAGGAGCAATTGGCAGGACATGAGACAGTATAAAAGAGAACATGGTGTTGTTTTATTAATTATGGAGTAAGTGACTGTAGTAAGAACGGAAGATGTCTGGGAAGGGTCACAAAATGAGGCTTTGTGGATGGAGTGTAGGATCAATACAGTGACAGACACACTGCTCTGGATACATTATCGAACTCGAGATACAAGAAAATACAGGAGCACACATATAAGCCATTTACAAAGGTGTGCAAAAATAGGATAATTATACTCAGGTTGTTCAATTAGACAGTTGTTGGGGTAGTGATGACTTCCTACGAAGGGACAGAGAGTTTGAAATGTATTCCAAACAGCTTCTTCTTTAACATGTCGAAGATGCAACAAGGGGGGATGGAAAGCTATGCCCTCTTTGTGGCGAATGAAGCCAGGCAGTATTGGGGGAGCATTTTTGGTCCAGTGTCAATGACTCATTCATTTTAATTTTGGTAAGGAAAAGACAAAAACAAAGTTTTGAAAAATAAAATGTTTTGTATCGGGGAGGCAGATTTTATTAAAATTTAGACAGGATCTCACCAAAGTACAGTTCCTTCTCGGTAAAACTGTAGCAAACATCGTGGGTGGGATCACATGATCAAAATGGAAATGATGAGAGTGTCAGCCCAACATGATATGCCGAAGATGATATTTAGGAAAACAAGTCCAGAGAACCTTGGATGTCGACAATTATTCGGAACTGAATTAAAAAGGAAAGAGAAGCTTAACGCAGGTATCGAGTGAGCAGGTCAATAGCGTCCCTTTCAGAGTATAGAATGTGTGGGAATAAAGTTAAAAAAATAATTAGAAGAGCGAAAATGAATGTGATGAAAGATTAGCAAGAATGCAACTATATTTTGTCGGTTTATTAAGGGAAAGAGGATAACAAGGGAAAGCATGCTGAATGCTCCAGACCAAGAAGGCAATCTGTGCACGGACTAGACAGTATGTTAAAGACGTACTACATATCGATTTTCACTTTGGATAAGCAGTTCCGGGAGAAAGGGAGAGTGACCCTGTAATCCTTGAGCAGATTGACAGAGAAGTTGAGGACGAATTGTAAATTCATGCTGGAGAAATAGTGGTAATTCCCAGATCCGGATGAGCTGCATCTTAGGCTGGTGTGGAAAACGAGGGAGAAGTTTACAAGCTCTGAAACATGGTTTCTTAGCGAGCAAACCTA
>NW_025210699.1:8311-10916 GCF_004010195.1 Chiloscyllium plagiosum
AAGGGGACTGACTAACACAGCGACATGGAAACCTGCTGGCAGGACAAGAGTAGGGAGAATCCCCAGATATTCTACAGGTACGTTAAATGGAACAGAATAGCCAGGGAATAGGTAGGACTCATTAGTGACTTGCCCAGTTACATCCAAATTAACTTAGTGGTAGGAGACAGAAGGTCTGCTGGTAGAAGTCTGTTTGTTTGTCTGGAGACTCGTATCCAATCGTGTACCACAGGGATCAGTGCTGTGTCCCATATTATTTGTGATTCGGAGATGCCAGTGCTGGACTGGCTTGGGTAAAGTTTAAAAATTGCAGAACACTAGATGAAAGTCCAACAATTTATTTGGAGGCACGATCTTTCAAAGAGCATAATCACGTGATGAAGAAGCAGCGCTGCGAAAGCTAGTGCGTCTGAATAAAACTGTTGGATTATAACCTGGTGTTGTGTGGTTTTTAACCTTATTATTTGCAGTATTCATAAATGATGCATCTGTGAATATGGAGGTGTTGGGGTGAGTGATAAATCATTTTGCGTTTGACACAAAGTTTGGCTGGTTGGTTGGCAGTGAGGAGGAAGGCCTTATATTACAGGAACATACAGATGGAATGATCAAATGGGTGGATCAATGGCTGATGGAATGTAACCCTGATAAATATGTGGTGGTGTACTTTGGAAGAAGGAACCAGACAGGGAAGGACTGAATGAATAGAAGCACACTAGGAAGCTCAGAGGGTGCTTCTCCACATATCCCTGAATGTTATTAAACAGGTTAATGCACAAGTTGACAAAGCATAGCGACCATAAACATAGCCTTTATTCATGGAGACACAGATTATAAGAGCAATGAGGAACTTTGGTTAGGCCAAATGGAATACTATATACAATTCTGGGAGCCACATTACAAGAAGTGTGAGATTGCACTGGAGAGGTTGCAGGGGAGATTCACCAGGATGCTCCCTTGGATGGAGTAGATCAACTCGAGTTGTTTACTTTGAAGCAGCGAAGGCTGAGAGGGACGTGCTGCAGAAGTAGACGATTACCAGGGGCATGGACAGGATGGATAAACAGCAGCTGTTCCTTTCAGTCAAAGGCCGAAGAACAAGGGAGTGCCATTTTAAAGTGAAGGGTTTGATGTTTAGTGAGGATTTGAGGATTGGTTTTCATCCAGAGGCTGTTGGGGTCAGGAATGAACTTCCTGAGAGGGCAGTTGGCACAGGTAACCTCACAACCGTGAATAAATATGTGGTCATGCCCTTGAAGTGCCATAGCATATATGGCTATGTGCCTCGTATCGGAAAGTGGGACTAATGTAGGTCGTGCTGTATTTATGACAGTGCAGAATCAGTGCTTATGTGATTGTATGGGTTGGACGGTCAATTATTGAGCAACATAAGACAGGAATTGATGAGTTTCTAAAGAATGTATTAACTAGGGTGGTAAAAGTGAACTTGTCTCGATGAGCTAGAACAGGGGAAGCTCAAAGTGTCTAATGCCCTGTCCCTTCCTGATGTTTCTGTGCAGTGTGCGGGAAAACTCTGACATTGTTGTCACAAGATCTTAAACATTAGGAAGGCAGCATCTGTCTGGTTGAAAGGACTGTGTTTCCCGTTCCCTTCTCCAAAGCTCGTTGCCGGTGTTCTGTCTAGTTTTATCCTTCAAGAACTCACAGTAATTTGATACAATTGAGTATCTTGCTTGGCCGTTTCAGAGACCTTTTTAGAGTTTATCACATGTCTGTGTGTCTGGAGACACTTGTAGGCCAGACCAACAAGCACGGGAGATTCACTTCCCGAAAGTACATTGGGGAAGGGACAGATGTTTACAATGGACATTAGATTCAAGGTCAATATTACTGGCACCAGATTTTAAGATATCTTGTTCATTGTTTTCAATTTTCACCAGCTGCCAGAGCATTATACTGGTCTGGATCAGTAATCCAGTGACATTTGCACAACAGCACCATCTACACATGGGGACCTATCGGAAACCACACTGACTACATTATTTCTGTGCTGCTTGACAGCTCTGTCAAAAAGAACTCCAAATAATGCGACTATCGCGACGGGACTGAGGGCGTGGTAAATGGTCAGACTGTAGTCATTCACTTGTTATGGGACTGGATTTCGTTGAGGAACTTTCCACCTGGCCAGGCAGATGTCAGAATTGGAGCTGGAATGAAACTGCTTCCCCGGCGACACGGCTTGTTGTGCAGCACAATCTTCAGTCCCATTGCAGGAATGCTGTCAGGGCCCATTGCCTTTGTCATATCTACTGTGTTCAGCTGTTTCTTCATGTCACGTGCAGCGAATCGAACTGGTTGAAGACTGGCATCTGGGATTCTGTGGGCATCATGAGGAGGGTGAGGTGGATTATCGACTCAACACTTCTGGCTGAGGATGGTGCAGATACTACATCCTTGTCTTTTACACTGATGTACAGAGCTGGGGATATTTGTGGAGCCTTCTCCTCCTGTAAGTTGTTTATTAATCCATCGACATTGATGACAGGATGTGGCTTGACTGCAGAGTTTCGATCTTATCTGTTTACCTTGGGATCATTTCCACCTCTCCACCAGATGGTAGGTCTGCTGTTTATAATGTAACCAG
>NW_025210699.1:11307-16854 GCF_004010195.1 Chiloscyllium plagiosum
TTTGCGTTTTTGTTCCCTTCCCAATGTACAGCGCTCTGTGCTGGACAGGGCGTTTGAGCAGATTCGACAAACGTCTTTGGAAAATGTTCAAAAATAGAAATTGCTGAAGAAACTAACCAGGTCTCGCTGCATCTTGTGGAGTGAAAGCTGAGTTCACCTTTCGGTCCAGTGACCCGTCGACAAAGCTCCCAGTTTCTACAGCAATTTATGCATTTTTATTTCTGGTATCCATATTTGTTTAATTGAAAATTTGTGCTGTGCCTATTCATATCTGGAGAATCTCAGCAGGTCTGCCAGCATCTCCAGAGACAGAGAAACAGAGCTAGCATTTCAAGTCCAGTGTGACACTTCTTCAGAACAGAAAATGATTGGAAACTGGGCATTTTAGTCACTTGCCAGAGGTGAGGGGTAGGTGACAGGGAAAAGAGGATGTGACAACAGATAATCAGGCTTTTAGCAGTGGTGAACGAGAAGATGATGCAAAATGAATTTAAATTAAGATGTGAATGGGGAAAAGGGGTTCTCTCTATTGAGTGCAAGATAAAGAAGACACAACCACATAAGGTCATACGGACGCCAGGAGGGAGAATATTGAACATGTGGAATTATATGGATCTGGCCAGGGATACATTTTCACTGTAGAGATCATCACCGCCATCAGACAAAGGAATTCAGGTGCTTGACGGCTTATCGGCACTAGTAAGATTTTCATGCTGCCTTACTATTGTAATATAACGAAGAAAACAACTAACAGTATGAAATTTGGGCTGAGTGCTGTTTACCTGTCACTTTTAATATAGTTTCAAATTTACAGTGCTGATCTTTAAATGTTTGTTCTTGAAGTTAATATCAGATGGAGTGTAGGAGGTTGAGGGGTGACATTATAGAAATTTATAAAATCAGGGGAGGCATGGACAGGGTGAAAAGCCAAGGTCTTTTCCACAGGATAGGAAAATTAAATCATAGAGCCATAGATTTATGGTGGAAGAGGGAAAATTTAAATGGGAGGAAGAGATAACTTTTTTATACACAGAGGGTGATGCGTTTATGGAATGAGCTGCCAGAGGAAGCCTGGCAGATGCAAGTACAACTCCAACATTTGAAAGATATTTGGACAAACATATGAATGTGAACCGTTTAGAGGCATATGTGCCAAATGCAAGCAGATGGGAATAGTTTAGTATGGAAAATGTGGCCTGCATGGACAAGTTGGACCAAAGATTGTGCTTGTATGCGATATGACTGTATGAATATAGAATGCGAAGAAAAGGGAAGAAAAAATGTGATGTAAGCAAATCGGCAAGAAATATAAAAACAAGCAGCACGAGCTTTTACATGCATGTAAGAGGAGTTCAAGAGGTGTGTGTGATCTTTGGTAGAAAGAAAGTCAGGCAGGTTTATTGAGGACATTTGGTGGGTGTGACTGGAGAACTGGATACAGGGAACAGACAGATAATTTGCACCAGTACTTTACATCGTCCCATACAGGAGAACGTGCTGTAAATATTTCAATGGTATAAACAAAATGGTAATAGGAGGGAAGATCTTGAACTGTCTCCAACAGAAGGAATAAAGCATTTCTCAAACAGATAAGACCAAGGGTAAACAGGTCATCAACAATTGGTGGGTGTGACTGGAGAACTGGATACAGGGAACAGACAGATAATTTGCATCAGTATTTTACATCGTCCCTCACAGGTGAACGTGCTGTAAATATTTCAATGGTACAAACAAAATGGTAATAGGAGGGAAGATCTTGAACTCTCTCTAACAGAAGGAATAAAGCATTTCTCAAACACATAAGACCAAGGGTAAACAGGTCATCAACAATTTAGAGCTGGTTTTAAAATAAGTGGTCACAGAGTGGTTGGTGGCACTGTGTGAAATACTCCATAATTCTGGATTAAAGGAGTGACCCAGTGAAACTTGAGACCCTCCAATGTGGCGCCTGTCTTCAAGAAACGAGCGAGACTGAAAGCAGGACCCACTTAGCCTCACCATTATTGCTGGGAATCTGTGCAAGTCTGTTATTAAGGAAGAAACTGCAGAACATTTAGAAAAGCTTCACACATAGTCAGCATGGTCTTGTTAAAGGCGAACTACATTTTGCCTGTAAAATCATGCAAAGTTTTTCTGGAAATCCATGAGAATGTAACTACTGGCCTTGATAAAGGGGGACTGGTAGACATGAGGCTTTCCAGAGATTTTCCACAAGATATCACTAAATAAATGTTCTTACGCAAGACAGAAGCTCATAGTATGATGGATAATGCATGAGCATGGGATGACACTTGGTAAACACTAAGAAATCGGAGAGTCAGGACTCATCAATCTTTATGAAAAAAATGTATCTACTGGAGTACCACAAATATCAGTCCGATGGCAAGAGCTGCTTACAAGAGCTGCACTCAGCTCCTGGCGGCGGGAGCTAAGTGCAATATATATTCGAATTTGCGGACGACACTGACAACCATAAGGCAGCTGTTATTAAATGGAGAGAACTCCCAAAAAAGGAGCAGTGCAACGGAGTGGTGTGCTTCTGTGTCTGAAACATAACGTCAGCATGTTGATGCAGAAATGTTGGTTCATTAGACTGGTTCCTGGAATGAAAGGATTGAATTATTGAAGACATGAAAAATGCTGAGGCAATCATTCATTGTGGTTTAAATGAATGAGGATGTCATTACGAAAACGGACCAGATACAGAGGGGGCTTGACAAGGTCGGCACTGAGAATGTGATTCCACACCAGGACAGAGTCTCGAACTCAGAGATGTAGATAGAGAGTAAGGAATATCGATTTCAAACTGAGATGTGAAGAAATGTCTTCTTTCAGAAGGTCGTAAATGACTGGAATTTCCTAACCCCGAGAGTTGGGGAGGTTTGGTCACTGATTGTATTTACAGATGGGTGGATTGGTTTGTGACATTTCAGCGAGTTGCGGGATGCAAGGGGTTAGCAGGAAAGTGGAGTTGAGCCGTGGAGTAGATCAGCCATGTTCTTATTGAATGACAGCGCAGGTTCCTATTTCTTACGTTGTTATTTATGTTTTTGGAAAATAATTGATTATTTTCCTGGAAATCATGATGTAAAATGTTGCATTCAGAGACAGCAGAGGATTTGTCTGAGTTGACCTTGTGTGGGACATGGGGGCTGTATTCAATGCGAATCTGGGCCTGTAACATGACCTACATCAGGAGCAGAAGTTACAGAGAGGAGAAGCCTGAAAAGAGGGATTGGGGGAGAGGGGTCACTGACTGACACAGCCTGGATTTTCTAATATATTTCCCAAACTACACCAAACCATCAGAGTGGCCTCAATCTGCTCCTACACAGCAGGACCGAAGGGCTGAATGGAACATCAGAACATACGGCTGACGGACACGACTGGGCCATTCGGCACTTTGACACTATTCCACCAGTCAATAAGGTCATGGCTCACCTCATTGTGTCCCCAGCTGCACTTTTCTCTGATTTCACAATGATCCCTGATTCACCTGTCTCTGGAAAATCAGACAAAGTCAGCCTCGATATAATATGAAGATTCAGCCCTCCCAATTTTCTGGGTGAGAGAATTCCTACTTGATTGAATTCCCACTTTGTGAATTTCTCCTTCCTGCGGTTCTGACTGAGGTTGAAGGGTGTCACTGTTTCCATTTCTAATCCCACTCCTCCACTGCTCACAACAAATTTGAAATGCAAACAGGTTGGCGATATGGCCGATAATAAAGGTCTAATATTGGGTCAGGTTCAGTTATCAGAACAAGCCAGTTGGATTTCTTGAGTCAGCTACAAGTAATTAACAGAACTAACTGAGGAGTATCATGGATATGTGGCTAGCACTGCGGCCGCACATCACCCAAGGAGTTGGGTTCAATTCCAACCTCAGGTGAGTTTGAACATTCTTCACGTATCTCTGTGGGTTCCTTCCCAATGGTTCGGTTTTCTCCCAGAGTACAAAGATGTGCAGCTTAGAGTGGATTGGCCATGCTCGATTGCTCATTGTTGAGTGAATGTCCCCTTCATGGTAACCTCTGTCAGTGTGGGAGAATTGAACCTGCGCTGCTGGCCTCCCTCTGTATCACAAACCAGCCGTCCAGCCAACTGCGTGGGAGACAGTATAACTGTTACAGACAGAAACAGGCACAGGCAAAGGGCAAGAGAAACTTTCATAACAAAGAAAATGGTACAATTTAGATAACGGTCAAGATAACAGCTGAGGATAAAAAGTTCTCTGCTCAAATTGTATTTCATAACGGGACAAGTGTTTCGAAACAGTGTTTGGCTGAATACAACAACGTGAGACAAAGTGAAATAGCCAGAATTACTAATTGTGATTGGATATAAAATAAGTGCAATTTTATGCAGGAACCCAGGGGGTTGAATGACTGTAAGTCCCTGCACCTGAAAATGGGAATTCTTTGGAGCACTATCTGGAATGTTCCATATTCAAAGTGTGTGTGTGTGTGGGAGAGAGAAAGAGAGAGAGAGAGAGAGAGGGAGGGAGGGAGAGACAGAGAACGCAGATACTGCTCTGAGCTGGGTGATGAGCTCAGACAATGCTCAGGCCTCCTCTGGGAAAAGAATGGAGCCCCCCTGTTCTAGCCCACCAACTAGGACCTCTCCACCCCTGTTGAAAAACTGTGGTGTTAGTTCCCCTTACCTGTCATACTCGGGGTCAACTGTGCAGGGTGGCTCCAAACTGAGGAATTACAACAGTGTGCCCATTGGCCATTGAAAGATGTCATCAGTGTCAGTGATCATAGAATAGCCAGGGACATCAGTGCGATGGTGAGTCCCTCCAGCCATGTTGGGTTGGAGAATCAGGGTGGCATTGAATGCGAGGATGACGATGAGATTGGGAAGGTAGTTAATGAGGTGAGTTCGATAAGATAGCACCATGAAACGAGTTCAGTCTCGTACAGACAATCCCTCTGTCACACTCAATATAAATGTCACTGAGACAAACTATTGTTAGATTCAGCCCAATGAGTCGAAAACTCTGCTGACCTCACACCCAGTTACAAAGTTGCAGAACAAATGTTCATCTAAAACTCTCCCTCATCTTTATTGACGCCAATATCTCCTTCACCTATCATTCCTAGGAATACTGGTTCATGTTGCAGGATGCTGTCGAAATGTCTTCATTTCAGCATTCTGAATCCTGTGATCTTACTGGAAATTGTCGCTCAATCTCCCTTTCGATTTTGTCCCCAAAGTCCTTTTGATTGTTTGTAGTTAAACTGATTTACCCACCATCTCTCTCTGGCAGGAACTAGGGAATACGGACTAGGCAATTTCACTCAGAAACCGTGAATATTTATTTTTATTATTTCACTGATCATCTTTGCTAAAGAAGCTGAATATTATTACCCAGTCTGAACTCAGTGTGACTTCAGACCCACAAAAACATTGTTGGCTCCATTTTGTCTTGACTAATGGCCGTGTAGTCACAGACAATTAGTGATGGACAACAAATGCTGCCCTTGCCC
This sequence comes from Chiloscyllium plagiosum, assembly GCF_004010195.1. Taxonomy (NCBI): domain Eukaryota; kingdom Metazoa; phylum Chordata; class Chondrichthyes; order Orectolobiformes; family Hemiscylliidae; genus Chiloscyllium; species Chiloscyllium plagiosum. The sequence goes on from NW_025210699.1 coordinate 16,799, forward strand.
GTGATGCTGGCATTCGGAGAAACAACAGCATGAAAGGTGAATTAAAACAAGGAACG
>NW_025210699.1:17977-20221 GCF_004010195.1 Chiloscyllium plagiosum
GAAAATCAGTGGAGTTTCTGTAGATGATCATCTCGGGTTTGTATCGTCATCTGCTGGGTCTGCTGACCCCACTCTTTTCACTGCATTTACAGAGTGTCTGGGTCCATGGCAAACAAATGGAGATGAGGCTCCACAGAAGGGATGCTCTATAAATAGGGAGGTGCAGGACAGTGCATTATCTCTCCTGGGATTTCCCGGGACATTTGTCTACGCTGGACCAGGTGTCAGGTATTGTCAGGTATGACGCCAGTTTGTTTCAAAATTGAGGTGGTCACTGACCTGTGTCCCCTTCAATATACTGTGTTGCCTCACACCAGTGACAGGACTGTGGTGATGCTCACCATGAATTAAACTGGATTAATTCTGGAACTTTCCACTCAGGAGTGAGTAACATATCCATCATCACCAGAGTGCACTCCTCCGATATATTCACTGGCTGACAGAACCCATCTGTCCGCTGAGAGCAATATATTGTATCCATCTCGCTGAGGAAGGTACAGAAAGAAACTTCCAGAAATGCAAGGGAACAGAGTGACTGGTGAAAATGGGGAACAGCAGGAAATTAGAATTAATAAAGGGTACGTCTTTCAAAACCTCATTGAATTTAAGGTTGGTATCTTGCTGCATCTGATGAGCTACATCTCAGAGTATTGAGGAGTGGCAGTAGAGCTAGTGAAAGAATTACTGATTATTCTTCAAAGCTGGTTAGATTCTGGAAAGGATCCTCCAGACTGGAAAGCAACGATTGTAAACCTAAATGTTTAAAACAGGACGGAGAGAGCAAACAGCAAACTAAACAGTGGTTAGCTTGATGTAAGCTGTGAGAAAAACATTGTAACCTTTTGTAAGGAATGTGACAACTCGACACTTGGAAAATAATGACATTATTCAGTAGAGTCAATCTAGACTCAGGAAGGGGAAATGATCTTGATCTTTGATAAACCTGCTGGAGGTTGTCCGTTGTGACATAGACAATTGAGAACCAGTGGAAATGAAGTATTTGAATTTTCAGCAGACGTTTGTCATGGTTGAATACAGGTGAGTAGAGAATGTTAGAGTCCATGGGTAGGTAAGTGTGGAATACACAGAATATATTAAAAGTTGGATAATCGAGAGAATGAGGAGAGTAGTATAATTATCTGGAGTGAAGGTTTTGGGGTATCAGAAGGATCAGTGTTTGGGCAATAGCTCTTCGCAAGATCTAAAATATTTAGGATATGAACAACAAATATCATCATTCACATTTATGTTCATTAAATAGTGAGAGGTTGGGAAGTGCTGTTGTTGAAACAGACCTGGATGTGCTTGGCCATAAGTCACACATAGAATTTTTACGCAGCAGGAAGTAAATGATATGTGGCTCTTCATGCAAAATTATTAAAGTACCAGAGTAAATGTATCTTTCCCAATGGTAGTGTTTTATTGAGAGACTGTTAGATGTATTGTGTACAGGTTTAATCAGCAAAGGGTTTTCACCAGACTAAACCCTGGCATGATGCTACCATGAGGAGAATGTGAAGAAACTTGTGCTTAATAAAGTGTGTGAAGGTGTTTGTGAGTTTATATTTTGAAAAGTGATAAACCACATTGAATGTTGAAGGTTCAAAATTGTTTTATGAGAACAATTAAAGGAATGCCCAGGCAAATTCACATTTCCTATGCATTGGACTGCAAATATATCCACAGTAAATATATTGGCTGGTGCCTGTTCTAGTCGAGGAGAGATCTGCACGGTAAAAGCATGTAGATTGTGGTGTTTGAGGGTGGTGGTGGTGGGAGGTTCCGCAGGTTACAGTATTGCAAACGGACAACGCAGCAGAATCATTTAGCCTGCGATAAGAAACCATGCATCATTCTCCCTCAATACGAACTTCACGAGAGCAATGGGTGATGGGAGATGTGATCAATAGCCAACGATGCAAACATTCAATCCAGTCCAGTAGTTTTTGTGAACTGAAGGAACCATACTGAAAGGGGTTAAATGGAGCTGTTTATTCAGTGACTGTGAGTGATGCCAGTCTCCATGGATCCTAATTGTGTCACTGGATGTTTTCCGTCTCCTATTAGTAAGGGACCTCTTGCAGTGGTTTATGCCATTGTAGCAGCAGATGCATCAACTCCAACGCTCAAAGGGATCAGCAGCTGCAGAGACAGAAAAAGGAGATTTAAACATCTTAGTATAGTCTGGAATGATCCATTAATGGATCAGACTCTGAGAACATTTGACTGGAATGCTGCAACAAT
>NW_025210700.1:0-661 GCF_004010195.1 Chiloscyllium plagiosum
AGAGGCATGTGATTTTGGTATAACCTTAAGTGAGATGCTGAGAGATTGGTATGTGGAATTAATGATGTGACCATGCAAAAGCGTCTACTGGCTGAAGCCTAACTAGATTTCAACTGTCTTTGTCATTATAAGATGCGACAAGTGGAGCTTATGAGTTACAGGATATTCTAATGGAAGTGGACACCCTCACTCGTCCGACTGAGCTTGGGGAACACCACTAGTGAAGGCAATTATATATCCTCACTTAGGGCATATCTTGAACAGAGGGACTCTAGGTCAGTCACAGCAAAACCCCAAAACAAAGCCAAGCCTTGGCCAAACAGTTAAAGTTTCTCGAGGATCCAGGCCAGTAGGTAGGGCATTGTAGTTGCTGCTAGTATGTAAACTAGTGACAGCAAAAGAGTTCCACTAAGCCTGAATTGAGTACACCGGTATCCAAGAGAGTGCACAGCCTGGAATGTCCCCCACTAAAACTGGTTTGGAACAGTTAACAACATCCAAATCAGAACCATTCAAAATAAGTGTCTTGTTAAGTGGTCACTAAGTTCTAATGGAGATCAGTACCAGCGGAGCCTTTTCAGTGATCACAGAACTAGTCGTTCTGGACTCCAACCCTTAAAAGATCTTGGCCAGGCTGAGGACCTGTACGGGGAACCCTTAC
>NW_025210700.1:11948-16711 GCF_004010195.1 Chiloscyllium plagiosum
ATTTAACGGCGGGGTATATAATTATATCGATAATACTCACCGACGGGTGATATTTAATGGCGGGATATATAGTTATGTCGATAATATTCACCGATATATGACATTTAATGAAATTTTAAAACGGGATATATAGTTATATCGATAATATTCACCGATATCGATAATACTCACCGACGGGTGATATTTAACGGGGGGTATATAGTTATGTCGATAATATTCACCGATATATGATATTTAATAATGGGATATATAGTTATATCGATAATATTCACCCATATATGACATTTAATGAAATTTTAAAACGGGATACATAGTTATATCGATAATATTCACTTATATATGATATTTGACGATGTTTAATGATGGGATATATAATTATATCGATATTATTCACCGATATATGATATTTAATAACAGGATATATAGTTATATCGATAATATTCACCCATATATGATATTTAATAACGGGATATATAGTTATATCGATAATATTCACCTATATATGATATTTAATGATGTTTAATGACGGGATAGTTAGTTATATTGATAATATTCACCGATATATGTTATTTAATGATATTTAATAACGGGATATATAATTATATCGATAATATTCACCGATATATGATATTTAATGATGTTTAATAACGGGATATATAGTTATATTGATAATATTCATCGATTTATGATATTTAATGATATTTAATAACGGGATATATAATTATATCGGTAATATTCACCCATATATGATATTTAATGATGTTTAATGACGGGATACATAGTTATATCGATATATTCATCAATATATGGGCAGCACGGTGGCACAGTGGTTAGCACTGCTGCCTCACAGCACCAGGGACCCGGGTTCAATTCCCGCCTAAGGATATGATATTTAATGATGTTTAATGACGGGATACATAGTTATATCGATATATTCATCAATATATGATATTTAATGATATTTAATAACGGGATATATCGTTGTATCGATAATATTCACCGATATATGATATTTAATGATGTTTAATGACGGGATATATAATTATATCGATAATATTCACCGATATGATATTTAATAAGGGGATATATAATTATATTGATAATATTCAACGATATATGATATTTAATGATGTTTAATGACGGGATATATAGTTATATCGATAATATTCACCGATATATGATATTTAATGATGTTTAATGGCGGGATATATAATTATATCGATAATATTCACTGATATATGATATTTAATGATGTTTAATAACAGGATATATAGTTATATCGATAATATTCACCGATATATGATATTTAATGACGGGATATATAGTTATATAGATAATATTCACCGATATATGATATTTAATAATGTTTAATGACGGGATATATAATTATATCGATAATATTCACTGATATATGATATTTAATAATGTTTAATGACGGGATATATAATTATATCGATAATATTCACCGATATATGATATTTAATGATGTTTAATAACGGGATCTATAGATATAATGATATTTAATGATATTTTTGAAAAATTGACAGTATTTAAAGCAGATTGTGACTTTCTGAGGCGAAAGGCGAAGATATTTTCCGGTGAATTTCGGGACAGCTGCCAATTCCTTTTTTAAAAAATTTAATTTCGTGGGAAAATAAAATTTGAAAAACATTTTTTTTGTTTTTTTTTTAAAAAACCCAAAAAATGATGATGTTGTTCGGTTGGGGTTTGAAGGTGGTGATTATCCCGGTGGATCCTGACCGTCTTTTTGAGGAATTATTTAAATGTATTTTATTATTTACCTCAGATCCAGCCCCCGGACAAACTCTTCCACTTCCGCCGCCATTTTGGCGCCTTCACCGCCCTCCGCCAATCAGACGCCGCCTCTCGGACTCCCCGCCAATCGGACGCCGCTTCTCCTGCCCTCCGCCAATCAGACGCCGCCTCTCCGTCTCCCCGCCAATCAGACGCCGGCTATCCCTCCCTCCGGCGATCGGTACCCGCCTCCCCCGCCCTCCGCCAATCGGACTCCGGTCTTCCCCTTCTTCGCCAATCGGACGCCGCCTCTCCCCGCCAATCACACGCCGTCTCTCCCTCCCTCCCACCCTCCGCCAATCGGCTCCTTTTGCTGGTCACTCTGCCCTCGCAGAAACACGTGAGGGGCGCCTGCCATGTTTGTGCGGGGCACCTTCGCCGTTGATTTAAATCGGAACGGGCGTTCGGCCATGTTTGTGCGGGGCACCGTCGCCGTTGATTCGAACAAATGTGGGTCCGCCATGTTTCTGCGGGGCTTCCATCCCGTTCGTTGTTTTACGTGTGGCGGGTGGGTCGGCCATCTTTATGCGGGGCAGCCAGCCTTCCTTTGGCGTGGCTGTCGGCCATCTTTAAGCGGGGCTGCCCTGGATTATAATGGCGGGTGTGTGGGTGGGTCGGCCATGTCTGTGCGGGGCAGATCCAATGACAGGCCTGGTGTGGGTGGGAGAGGCCTGGTCTGGGTGTGTGAGGCCTGGTCTATTTGGATGAGGCCTGGTCTGGGTGTGTGAGGCCTAGTCTAGGTGGGAAAGGCTTGGTGTGGGTGGGAGAGGCCTAGTCTGGTTGAGTGAAGCCTAGTCTGGGTGGATATTGCCTGGTCTGTGTGTGGGAGGCCTGGTCTATTTGGATGAGGCCTGGTCTGGGTGGGAGAGGCCTGGTCTGGGTGGGAAAGACCTGGTTTGGGTGAGCAAGGCCTGATCTGGGTGGGAAAGGCCTGGTCTGGGTGGGAAAGGCCTGGTTTGGTTGAGCAAGGCCTGGTCTGGGTGGGAAAGGCCTGGTTTGGGTGAGCAAGGCCTGGTCTATTTGGATGAGGCCTGGTCTGGGTGGGAAAGACCTAGTCTGGGTGGGAGAGGCCTGGTCTGGGTGTGTGAGGCCTATTCTGGGTAGGAGAGGCCTGGTGTGGGTGGAAGAGGTCTGGTCTGGGTGGGTGAGGCCTGATCTGGGTATGTGAGACCTGGTGTGGGTAGGAGAGGCCTAGTGTGGGTGGATGATGCCTGGTCTGGCTGGGTGAGGCTATGGTCTCGCTGCAGGAGGCCCCATCTGGGTGGGTGGTGGACGCAAGGACGTATGCATCGATTGTGGGCGATTTGGTCTCGTTTCCAATGATTTTCAAACGTCTTTTGTATGTCTTATTGGTTTCACTTCAGCCTCCTGCACCTCAGATTCGGTGCAGACAGGGTGTAGACAGATGGAGCCCACTCCTGGGCCTGTCTATAAACAGCTCGGTCAGTCCTTTTTCAGTTATTACGCCCTTTATCTCACTCCTAGCTCTCTCGCTGACAATCCTGATATTGTCCCGCTTATTACTGACATACCAGCCAGTGGAAACAAAATGGTTCAGAATTTTGAACACCTTGATAAGATCACCTCTTAATCGTCTCCGCTCTGTGGAGAATTAGCCCAATCTCTCTCTCACCTTCCCTTGTATCGCAACTCCCTCGTTGCTGGTATCACTCTGGCAGAGTCATAGAGCACGGAATCAGATCCTTCAGCCCAACTCATCCATGCTAACCCGGATATCCCAACCTAATCTAGCCAGCTCTTGGCCCATATCCCTCTAAACCCCTTCCTATCCACGTTCCCCCGTCCAAATGCCTCTTAAATGTTGTCATTGTACCAGCCTCCACCACCTCGATAAGGTTCCCCCACAGCCTCGGACGCTCCAGGGAAAACAGCCCCAGCCTCTCCCTGCAGCTCAAACCCTCTGACATCCTTTACTGAACTGTTTAACAACATCCTTCCTGTAGCGGGGAGACAGGAATCGAGCTCGGTATTACCAGAGTAGCCCTGACCAATACATGACCTACCAACGCACTGACCAATAAAAGAAAGCATACCTAACCTATCCATGCTAGCGTACATATCCGAAACCCAATCTAGTCCCTTTTGCCAGGACTTGGCCCATATCCCTCTAAATCCTTCCTATCCACGTCCTCATCCAAATGCCTTTTAAATGTCATTGTACCAGCCTCCACCACTTCCTCTGGCAGCTCATTCCATACTCGTACCACATTCTGTGTGAAAAAGTTGCCCCTTAGGTCTCTTTTATATCTTTCCCCTCTCACCCTAAACCTTCGCCCCTCTAGTTCTGGGCTCCCCTACCCCAGGGGGAAAAAACCTTGTCTATTTACCCTATCCATGTCCCCTCGTGATTTTATAACCCTCTAGTTCTGGGCTCCCCCACCCCAGGGGGGAAAAAACCTTGTCTATTTACCCTATCCATGTCCCCCTCGTGATTTTATAACCCTCTAGTTCTGGGCTCCCCCACCCCAGGGGGGAAAAAACCTTGTCTATTTACCCTATCCATGTCCCCCTCGTGATTTTATAACCCTCTAGTTCTGGGCTCCCCCACCCCAGGGGGGAAAAAACCTTGTCTATTTACCCTATCCATGTCCCCCTCGTGATTTTATAACCCTCTAGTTCTGGGCTCCCCCACCCCAGGGGGGAAAAAACCTTGTCTATTTACCCTATCCATGTCCCCCTCGTGATTTTATAACCCTCTAGTTCTGGGCTCCCCCACCCCAGGGGGGAAAAAACCTTGTCTATTTACCCTATCCATGTCCCCCTCGTGATTTTATAACCCTCTAGTTCTGGGCTCCCCCACCCCAGGGGGAAAATACCTTGTCTATTTACCCTATCCATGTCCCCCTCGTGATTTTATAACCCTCTAGTTCTGGGCTCCCCCACCCCAGGGGGAAAATACCTTGTCTATTTACCCTATCCATGTCCCC
>NW_025210700.1:17069-20227 GCF_004010195.1 Chiloscyllium plagiosum
CCCAACTCCTGTACTCAATACTCTGACCAATAAAGGAAAGCATACCAAACGCTGCCTTCACTATCCTATCTACCTGCGACTCCACTTTCAAGGAGCTATGAACCTGCACTCCAAGGTCTCTTTGTTCAGCAACACTCCTGAAACCCCTATGAGCTCTCTGCAGGATTTTAATACGGTGCCCAGAGTTGAGTACAATTCTCCAAATATGGTCTGTCCGAGGATCGACAGAGCTGCGGTCTCGCTTAATGCCTCTGTTTCGGACCCCGGGGATTCTATCCACCTCCTTAAGAGCTGATTCCTTGCCCACCTTCAGAGAACTACGCTGTTACAACATGTTTCATTAACTAATCCATCACCCCAGAAAAGCCCCATCATCTGTGTAAGTATGGATGACAGAGAACTGGACAACTTCCACCATTTAATCTCAATTTATTCCACGTGATCGTCAAACAACAACTATTTACAACTCTAAGCTCTCCCCATCCCCCTTTCTCTTGAGACGCTGGGGTGGATCTAAGGCCACTCGGCCCATCGAGTCCACTCCGCCATTCAAACACGGCTGATGGGCGTTTCAACGCACTCTCCCCCAATCCCTTAATTCCTTGTGAGCTTCAGAATTTATCAATCTCTCCCTGGAAGACGTTTCACGTCCCGGCCTCCACCGTGCTCCGTGGCAATGAATTCCGCAGGCTCCCTGGTCTCCTCGTTTCCGTTCGAAAATGACCCCCTCTAATTCTGAGGCTGTGCCCACCAATCCTAGTATCCCCGCCTAAGGGAAACAACCTCCCCCGGGGTCCACCCTCTCTAAGCTGGCACGGTGGCTCAGTGGTTAGCGCCGCTGCCTCGCAGCCCCAGAGACCCGGGTTCAATTCCCGCCTCAGGGGTGGAGTTCGCACGTTCCTCCCTGTATCTGTGTGGGTTTCCCCCGGGTGCTCCGGTTTCCTCCCACAGTCCAAAGATGTGCAGGTCAGGGTGAATTGGCCACGCTGGATTGCCCGTAGTGTTAGGTGAAGGGGGTAAATGTAGGGGGATGGGTCTGGGCGGGTTGCTCTTCGGAGGGTCGGTGTGGACTTGTTGGGCCGAAGGGCCTGTTTCCACACTGTAAGTAATCTAATAAAGTAAAGCCACACATTATCTTGTAAGTTTCTATTAGATCTCCCCTTAATCTTCTAAGCTCTAACAAATACAATCCCAGGATCCTCAGCCGTTCCTCGTATGTTAGACCTACCATTCCTGGGATCATCCGCTGGACACGCTCCAGTGCCAGTATGTCCTTCCTGAGGTGTGGGGACCAAAACTAGACACAGTACTCCAAATGGGGCCTAACCAGAGCTTTATAAAGTCTCAGTAGCACATCGCTGCTTTTATATTCCAACCCTCTTGAGATAAATGACAACATTGCATTCGCTTTCTTAACCACGGACTCAACTTGCAAGTCAACCTTTAGAGAATCCTGCACTCGCACTCCCAGATCCCTCTGTACTTTGGCTTTAGGAATCTTCTCACCGTTTAGAAAATAGCCCAGGCCTGTGTGTTTTATTTTCCACAGTGCAAGGCCTGACGTGGAATTTCATCAGCCGTTTCTTGGACCCCTCTCCTAAACTGTCTAAATCTCTCTGCAGCCTCCCCACCTCCTGAGTATGACCTGCCTGCCCGTCTAACTCCGTATCACTTAGTTTGTTACCTGCCCCCAACTCGATAACAATATACTGTTCCAACAAAACACTTATTAAAATGACATCAACTTAATATCAAGACCGCACAGTGGCTGCCATCTCCCGTGTCCCCCTCCTTTCGGCTGTAGATCTCCCCGGGGTTGTCTAATGTCTTTTACTGTGAAAATGTTTCATGTGGAAAAGCTACCTTGGATTCTCTGGCCATTACTCTGTCAACGACAGTTTGCTCTCTCTCTCTCTCTCTAACTTTTCCAGCTGCCTGCTTTTTAATCCCCCTCCGAACATCAGATCGTCTCATTGGTTCGATGTTGGCAAAAACACCGAATTTGAACTTGATTGGGTTTTAGTATCCTGGGGCATAGTTTAAACTGATGGGTTAAATTTGAATTGTGGTCAAAACAACTCAGGTATCTACTTCACAGCCAAATGTTAGATGTTTACCAATTTTCCAGTACACTCTGAGACTGCTAGCTAGTCATACAACAGGTGCTTGGAAGCTCTCTGTGCAAATCTATGAGTAGATTTATGGCTCAGATTGAGGTTCTGGGTGTAGGTTGGGCCACCCCACCTCAGCTGGACGTTTTGAGATAACATCATCACTGACCCCCCGGCGAACTGCTGGTGTTAATGACCCACTTTCTGTTCATGCGTTTCAGGGGGTTTCCTCTCTCGCTAGCGTCCCTCGCTCCGGCCGGGACAACACATCCGAGCCTGGGACAAGCCAAACAGAGACACGCGCGGCAATTCCCCGTAGCATGGCACTCGGTCGACAAACGCATCGACTTGGTCCCCGATCTCCAGAGCAGGAAATGACGCCACTCGCAGGAAGTGACGTCAGCGACCCAAGGACGCAGGAATAAGAAAGCGGGTCACTAGCACCAGAACTGCGCACGGTGCGGTGGCGAAACGTCTGAGGACGGACCTTCCACTCAGCGAGCTGAACTCCACCCAGTGTTCACTCTCTCCGAAAGGGGACGGCACGTGCCCCCCCTACCTTGTCACAATGCACACGGGGCCCCCCGAGCTCCCTCTGTGCTTGTACCACCCCTCAGAGCTGCACCGATGACCAAAGATTGAGTGATTGACTGATTTATTGTGGTGGTGTGCACGGAAATACAGTGACAGGCCGGCGCGCTCCGCGGCCCAGCGACAGAATGCGCCAGGGGAACGGCACAGAACGCGGAATACAGTCGAACTGCCACAGAGAGAGGTTCAACGTTCGAGGGGTCCGTTCAATAAGTCCGGTAACAGCGCTGATCGTGATTCCATCAGGACGGGTTTCCAAATTCCGGTGTCTCTTCCCGACGGGAAACAGAGGGCAGCGGAGGTCTGTCTGCCGCGTGGGCACTGAAAACGTGGGCGCTCCTGCTCCTCGGATGCCGCCTGACCCGCCGTGCTTTTCCAGCACCAGCGCTTTTCAATCCAGACTCTCCAGCGTCTGCAGTCCACACCCACTCACTGAAGGGTATCCCTACCCAGATC
>NW_025210701.1:0-2867 GCF_004010195.1 Chiloscyllium plagiosum
CTCCATGGCAAGAGCACTTCGAGAGATTCCTCCTGCAATTGACAGCTTTTGGCACAAGTGCTCCTGACACCATCCCACAAGACAGAACCCCCCACCATCTCAGTAAACCTCCGACCTAACATTAAGGCAAAAATGCATCCCAACAAAAACAAATCGACTGGCATAGATGGAATCCCCAGTAAAAGACTAAAATATGGCAGATAGTCCATCTTGATCGGAATCTGTGACCACATCCCCCATGTTGGAATATAGGGAGCATGACTGAAGGCCTCAGAGATGCCGTAATTGTGACCATCGTCAAAAAGTAGAAAGGTCCGACCATACAGAAAGGTTTCCCAATGTCCTCATTGGGAAAGGACATTGGGAGATGTCTCCTTAATCGGTCCTCCCAGTGACTGAATAGATCCACTGGATTCTCAATGCAGCTTCCGCCTTTCATGGGCTAGAATGACCAGGATTTTCAGCATACGGAAAATCCAAGCATGGTGCGGTGAGCAGCAGCAATCTCTCTACATGGCATTCTTCAAAGTCACAAAGGCTTTGGTGTCTCTGTGAGCCAAGATGAGTTTTGAAATATCTTCCTCAAGTTTGGATGCCGCAGAAGTCTATCGTCATTCCGCTGTGGTTTTCACACATTGGCCACATGCATGAGCAAGGTGTGATCAACATAACCATAGAATACGACACAAAACAAAAATTGATCGAAGCCCCGCAGTCCTTCCACATCTAGTCATGAATGATGGTGAATAATTAAACAATTCACTGCAGGAGGAGGTTCCAAAAACTTCGCTGATAATCAACAATGGGAGAGCCCAGTTAATCAATGCAAACATAAGGCAAATCCCATTCCCAAAGTTATCCAGACAGAAATGCTTTGCTTTGATTCATCTTGGCCTCTTTAAGTTGGTAAAGGCTTGGGCCTTGACGACATTCCAGCAATGCGACAGGTGACGAGAGCTTCAGAATATGCTGCACCTCTCGTCAAGTAGTTTCTGCTGATCTTCAGATCTGGCATCTAACTGAGATGTTCGAAATTTGAAAGGTCTGTGTTATGTGAAAAACAAGCACAAAGCCAACCCAGTGAACTACTGCCTCATTAATATGTTCATGATCAAAACATGTGAATGAAAGTTTGACCAACAGTGGTATGAAGCAGCAGCTGCTTGACAGAAAACAGCTCATTGACGCCCAGTGTGGGTTCCGCCAAGGGTACTCAGCTCCTGAGCTCATAACAGCCGTGCTTACAAAAAGAACAGAAATAGCTGAATTCCAGAGTGACGTGAGTCTGACTGTGCTTCAACTCAAGTCTGCCCTGAGCCTAGTGTCGCATCATGGAACTCGAGGAAAACTGGAATCAATGGAAATCAGGGGAAACTCTCCGCTGGTTGGAGTCATCCTGAACAGACAAGAACGAAAGTGCAGTTATAAGAGGTCAGTCTTCATAGCTACAGAACATCTCTGCAGGTGTTCCTCAGAGAGCGTCTTAGCCCTGACAATCTTCAGTATTTCCAACAGTGTACTTCCCTACATCATCGTGTCAGAAATGGAAATGTTAGCTAGTGCTTGCACAGCGTTCGGCAGCATTTGCGACTGCTCAGATACTGAACCACTCCATATCCAAATAAAGCGAAACACGGACAAAATCCAGCCTTTGGATAAAAAGTGGGAAATAGCATTGTGAGATATAGGTAAGGTAGTGTTACTTCTGCAATTATAATTACTTATGCAAGGTAAATGAACTCACACCAGTGTGTCATTGTTTCAACTAAGAGCTGAGTCAACTAGAATGGAAACTGTGTGGAGGAAATACAAAATTGTTTTTGTATCAGCTAAAACTGTATGCAAGAATGAAACGTGACTGCAAAACAATGGTAGATGTTACGGACAAATAGATAAGGTGCTGTGAGGATGTAGGTTAAGCCATATGCTTGCACAAGCAGTAGTTATAAGCATCTGTTTCCCACTTTTACAGAAACACAAGAACAAACCCCAATTAGAAGGCCATAAGGATCAGTATGGTTGGGGAAAGCACAGATGGAGGGAATAGATAATACCTAACAATGGGCCACAGCGGGATGTCGTCAAACGGCCTTGTGAGGCCAGATACAAACATTTTGTCACAGATTCGGCCGGATAAGGCAAGAGATAAACAGGAGTAATGGGTGCCGGTCTCAGAGAAGTGGAAGATGCAAACAGGGAGAAGCAATGGGATAAAAAAAGGAACCAAATTACATAAATATCGTGTATTCGTTGAATTCGGTGTGTCCCTACATTGTAGACAGTGGACATCGCACCCTCTTGCAATGTAAAATAAATGATTCAGATCATGTCTCGGATTGAAATTGTTGAAGCGAGTGAGCTTTGTTTCTCGCAATTGGGGGCTGTCCGGGATGTTCTTTCATCGCCGGGGGGAGTGGCTGGCCCATGACACTGGGAAGACGCGTCCCGTTCCCAATTGAGGAGGGGTCTCGTGTCCCGGTTTGGTCCGCTCCCTTGGGCGACTGGTACGAATCCTATAAGAGAGACATCTGAATCAGACAGTGAAAGTAGGTCGATAGAAAATACGGCAAAAAGGGGCCAGACAACTTTGTGCTCAGACCAGGGTAAGAAAATTTACTTTTAAGTACTGCCTTGGTGGCCGGGATTGAGTTTTAGTAGTTCATAAGGGACTAACGAAGGAACTCAGTATGCGTTGTGCCGTTGGTCAGGAAAAAGCCTCCGGGAGAACAAAAGAAGAAAAAGGCAATGGAAATGGAGGCGGGCTCCCTTACAACATACCTCCAGAAAGTCCGTTGGGCAGGATGTTGTGGAATTGGAAAAATAATACTTGTACAAGGGAAAAAGATGATTAAATATTGTTGCTTTGT
>NW_025210701.1:4887-7620 GCF_004010195.1 Chiloscyllium plagiosum
AAAACATGACTGCATTAATTCATTGTTAATTAAAGAATGGAAAGCTACATTCCTGGCTGATGAGGTAACGAAAGAAGCAGCTCTGAATCCACAGGAAGCGGTGGTTTATTCTCTAATACCTACTGTCCCAGGTCCTCGGGAAGTTCCTATCTCTGGCCACTGCCAATCCCAGAGACGAAAGATTTGTTCTTAAAGAAGTATATACTGGGCTTGTCCTCCTCTTTGTCTTTCCTCAGGAAACAGGATATATTGGCACAGACTCCACCCCCTGTATTTGCTGTTCATCCGATTCGATCGGGAGATGGTGTCTTATTAAAATCATGGACGAAATTGCAACCGGACTGAGAAGGGCCGTATCAGGCTCATTTGACCACCGAAACGGCAATAAGGATGGCAGAAAAAGGCTGGATTCACTACACTCGGATCAAAGGGCCAGTGGAATCTCCAGTTGAGGAAGAAGTCTGGACAGCCTAATCAACGCAAGAACCACTGAAACCCAGACCAAAGAGACTTTGAGTAACTGATCATATAGTGGCGACACGAGAGCGGGATTATTTCTGTAGGATTGTATATTAAATCTTTTTGTGCTTCAGCATGATTTTTAGAATACTGGGAATGCTTAGAGTTACGATGCGAGCTCTCTTAGTATTGGGATTTTGTCAAATATCATTTTCATGTGGATTATTAACGGTTTCTGAGTCTAATAATCTACAAGTAATAGACGCTGATGCATGCAGCTTAGTAAATTGTGGGGATATATATAATCAGAGACCGTACCGCAGCTCAGAGATAAATCTTAAGTCCTATGGAGATGGCCTTGGGGATCGTACTCTTTATAGTGGTCTCATCACAGTACACCGGGCTCCCTTCCGACCAGCTCGCGATTGTCCCGATAAAAAGTGTAACCCAATGTACCTAATGATAAAGAAAACCACATGGCACGAAGCAATTCTGCGCGGGGTGGGGGGGGGAGGGGGGCGCACTTATGAGATACAATTAGATGAAACATTTGGGATAGAAACGAAACCAAACGAGAAGGATTTCTCGGGCTCTTGTTTTCGAATTAGTGTAGGACAGGGAAAACGGGTAGAACTACTGGATAATAAAGTACAACCTTTCACCCCTCCCGATGATCCAAAAGTAGTAAAAATTATAGAGGTGAAGGACTTGAAACAGAGCATCGAAATGGAAACTGTACGGGGAAGCAAATGCCTGGTTTGAATGAGTAAAGTATACTGTAAAAAGTCTGAACAAGAGCAATTGCTATGCATGTGCCTCCAGTAGGTCAGTGGCCCAGGTGGTTCCCTTTCCACTCGGGTGGAAGTGAGACAGGAAGGGCATGAAATGTATGATAGCCCTGTACCAGGATGAGACTGCATGGAATGATAGGAATTGTACCTCCCTATCTCTAATGTTCCCTCCCTTGGAGAAGAAAATTTTAAAGCCACCCTCCACCCCACATTTTCAGCCGCAGTTGGAAATCACACGTCGTGTGTGCGTAGACGAGGTACAAATTTGTCTAGAGATTTGGGGGAGCTGAAATTGTGTACAGAGATTAAGAATGTCACCAAAACGGACAAGGGAGGGAACTATTCAGCACTAAAGGTTCCCCGAGCGGATCTGTGGTGGTACTGTGGAGGCAAAATATGGAGACCCACGCTACCTCTGGATTGGAGAGTGATAAGTGCAATTGTACAATTGGCAATTCCATTTACCCTGGCATTTGAGAAGGAAAAGATAGTAGGGAAAAAGGAAAGGGGGAAAAGATTACTTTTAGACACTTCTTTCGATGACAGGATTTATCTCGATTCTATAGGAGTCCCTAGGGGGATACCAGATGAGTTTAAGTCTCGCAACCAGATTGCAGCAGGCTTTCAGTTAGCTCTCTTCTGGTGGGTAACAATTAATAAAAATGAAGATTGGATAAATTACATTTTCTACAATCAACAGTAATTTATAAATTATACAAGAGATGCGGTTAAAGGAATAACAGAACAGCTTGATGCGACAAGTAGGATGGCATGGGAAAACAGAATGGCCCTTAATATAATTTTAGCAGAAAAAGGGTGTGTGATGTTAGGAAGTAGCTGTTTTACCTTGATTCATAATAGCACTGCACCTGATGGTTCAATTACTCGGGCCTTAAGGGGATTCACTACCTTAGCAGAGAAACTGGTGCAAATTCAGTAGTAGACACATCTCTCACGGCGTGGCTTGCATCATGGTTTGGAAAATGGAAGGGGGTGGTGGTTTCCATCCTTACTTCCCTGATAGTAGTAGTCGGGGTATTGGTGGCCAATGGCTGTTGTATCATACCCTGTATACGAGGGCTCACCCAAAAACTGATTGAGAAAGCCTTAATGAAACAGATGCCCCTAAAAGGGAATCAGGCAGAGGAACTTTATCGACTAAATAATGAGGGTGAGTGAGATCAAGACTTATGCAATCTCCGGAATGATGCGTGCGAATTTTGGGAGCAATGCTTAAAAGAAAAACGCAAAGGTAAGAAATGTTAATGAAAGAAAAAGGGGAGATTGTGGGATATAGGTAAAGTAGTGTTACTTCTGCAATTATAATTACTTCTGCAAGGTAAATGAACTCACACCAGTGTGTAATTGTTTCAACTAAGAGCTGAGTCAACTAGAATGCAAACTATGTGAAGGAAATAAATAATTGTTTTTGTATTAGCTAAAATTGTATGCAAGAATGAAACGTGACTGCAAAACAATGGTA
>NW_025210701.1:9618-14400 GCF_004010195.1 Chiloscyllium plagiosum
TTCAACCTCCTCCACAATGGTAATTTAAGTCGATGTACAGCACATGGACAACACCAATTCAAGAAAACAGCTCATCAACACATTCCAACAGCCACTACAGATGAGCAATACATGCCAGCCCCGTCTGCGATGTCCATGACTGGACTAGAATTCATTAAACATATTGTCCAGTCATCACTAATGGTGGATATTGGGCAAAAGGATTTGTGAGTGTAAGCTGGGTCTGTACAGGCAGCACGTTGCTTCTTGTGAATAGCTGAAGTGATATGCTGTTTAGAGCAATCTATCACAGTCCACATGTAGAGCATCATACAGACAGTGAGATTCATACACTAGATAGAACGAATTTAAAATGTACTCGTAACTGGAGTGAAGCATATTTAGAGACATTGTTAAATCACTCTCATGAAAACTATTAGGTGTAGAAATGTTGTATTCGAGGGAAATTAATTGCACATTTTCAAAATGCTCTGTCTCAATACTAACTTGATCATGCACAATGTCTTCATTCGATTTCATTTTTAGAATTGTGTTAAACAAATAGGTGCACAATAATGTGCTGTGCAAAACTCTGATGTGGCCGCACTTGGATATTGCGAACAATTCAGGTCAGTGCATTATAGGAAGGATGTGGAACATTTGCAAAAGGCTCAGAGGAGATTTCCCCGGAAGGCTGAGGTAATTGAGGCTGTTTTTGTTCGAAAGAAGAAGGATTAGAGGTGACTAAATTGTGTTACATCGGATAATCAGAGGGACAAATAGTGTGGAGAGTGTGAGTCTTTTTCCTCTGATGGTGGGGGCACGCACGAGGTCACATATTTTTAGAATGAGGCGTGGTAGACATTGGACAGATGTCAGAAAAAGATTCTTTACTCAGAAATAAGTAGGGATGTCGAACGCACTGCCTGCAAAAGTAGTAATTCCCCAAATATCACGGGATTTTATTAGTTATTGGATAGATATTCAGACGAAATTTGAATAGCGGACGTTCGATTGCTTCAGACTGGTTTCAGAAGTCGCAGCAACATGAAGGGCTGAAGGGCCAGTACTGTGCTGTAATATTCCATCACTGTTGTATTCTCGCACTCGAGTATCGATTTGCGTTTCTATCTCTCTCACTCCTTGCCACCTATTTTCTGAATGAAATGCCTTCTCCTCCCTCTCTCTTCTATAATGTATGTTCACCTACCCCCATCCTGTCCCGAATGCATTAGCCACGTCATTGTCGCAGTTTGGGGTCCAGGGATGAGGTGTGGTTTGTGGTTTCTCGGCTGGGAAATGAGGGATGATACAGCCTATCCACTTTTAGACTGTCAGCAAACAGAGCCCAGACCATGCAGACAGGCTCATGTGACGCCGAAGGCACTCCGCATAGGCAGAGTGGCGAAAAGAAATATCCCATAGTCAGCCGAATGTGGGATCGCTGATGGATTCCCAGTGCACCCTTCTATAACCCTCTCCACGTCCAGACTATGAGGACCATGGTCAGGTGAATACAGAGCATTTGTCGCCCTTAGTCGAAGGGCTGACAACGAGGTGGCATTGGTTTAAGCTGAAAGGCAGGAGGTTTAGATAAGATATGAGGATTAATCTTCTGACCTAGTGGTTGGTAGCGGCCTGCAATGAAGGGCTGACAACGAGGTGGCATTGGTTTAAGCTGAAAGGCAGGAGGTTGAGATAAGATATGAGGATTAATATTCTGACCTAGTGGTTGGTAGCGGCCTGCAATGCAATGCCTTAGAGTGTAGTTGACATGGGAAACCTCACAACCTCAAAACGAATCTTTGGATGAGCACTTGAAATCGCATGACATTCACATCTATGGGCTAACTGTTGCATAGAGGGACTCATGTGGATTGAATGTAATGTTAGTTGAAAAAACACAACGGGACAAAGCACCTACTCTGTTGTAAGTGATACTGTCATTATAGAGTTACGAAGTTCACATTCTGAATTTGTTTATGTTCACTTTCTATTTATTTTGAGAAAATATTACTTCGTGGAAGTTCGAGCTATTATTCTCATCAATATCAGCTTCAGGTTCTGAACCAAAGTTCTCATTCTCAGCAAGAATTTCCCAACTGAGTTGTAAAATTGAACTAACAATTAAAGCAGTCGGATAACAGTGTGCAGGAGAACAACTCTTAAGGCGCTCTGCAAAATGAGGCACTGAATGACTGAATATCCTCAGCCAAATGTAGACCATCATTGAAAACATTATCAAAATATTTCTTGGTATTGATTGGACTGCCAATATTAGAAATAATGCACGTCATGTTATTTGAAGACAATTTGCAAATAAATTCCAAACCTACCAGGATGAGATTCATTCGGTCTTTGGGGTATTCATCACGGACTTAAATCTCAATGGTGTCATATCATTAAAATAATCCTGTTGTCGTAATCTGTTTGTTCAAAAATGATTTTAATTATCGAAGATGTAATCAAAGGTTCCCAGTGGAGATGCCACACAATATAAATCAATATGCCCGGAACTTTGTCAGCTCGAGTTCCAAGAGAATTCTCCAATTCTGACAGACTGCGAGAAGCAGGAAGGCCGAGCTGGTTTGACAGACAACAAAATGCCTGTTCCAAGACAACTTATCGCCAAAGTGTACTATACCATCCTTCCCATTATTGGTTCCTGGTAAGTCTTCGAACTACTTAAATTGAACAAATTTCTTCGTTAACTCACACTTAATTCTACTCTATGAATAATGATGGTTTTATTTCCGTTCACTAACGTAAATCTGATGCCAGACGATAGTGTCCTTAGTTGCTGAGTTTAAAGCGAATAGTTTGTCCGTTAGGAGGCCCCTTATGAATGTGTTGCATTGTATGAGTCTCTGTACTGTGCAGAATGGATTTGCACTGAGGCCACATTGATGGAGTTGGGCTGACAAATGGCCCTCGCTTGTCTCGAAAGTGTTTAGTAGGACAACAGCCAGTGGGTGTGAGAGGAAATGATGTATGTGAGGACAGATCACTGGGAGTGGTGTTTAACAGTTGGTTACAACTACGATGTGCACCATTGAGCCATTTGATTCCCAAATTAACATGCAATTTCTGCGGTTTCTCAAAGGCTGTAAAGTTATGTGGTGTTGAGTTTAATAGGACGGCATGTGTCACTGCCCAAATTCCAGAAGACTGCTTCTTCGTGAGCAATAGCACTCTGTAATAGGCTGTCTTGAATTTTTTATTCTGATCTTGAAATTCGTTTTTTAATACCCAGACCATCCAAATCGCTGTTGTGGGATACGTCTGAATGTTTATCCATTGACGTGAATGACGTATATATCCACAGTCTTCACTGGACACAGGAGTGGGCTAGTACGAGTTCCTAACGTGTGATATCATTCTCCGCAGTTAATATTTCCAAATTAACAATGTGAGAAAATATTTATCTTGTCTGTCGCTCACAGACACTCCACATTACACAATGATTGATTGAGATGTTGTGCTGTTTATTCAGGTATCTAGGAATTACTCTGAGTTAAGGTATTACTGATCATGGAATTGTACTGAATGGGATCATAAACCTCAGCCTGGACCCTGTAATTGCCGTAGCCTCATGCGACAGGGAGGTGATGTCATTGTAGAATTGTACTGAATGGGGTTAACTGCTCAAATAGGAAACTCTGACCTGGTATCCTTGCCTTGCTGCAAGTATCTGTAAATATTGCATTGTAATAAGTGTGGAGAAATAGCAGGAGATCTCCCTCAATTACCAATATCATTGGGAATATTTTTAACATTAGAACTGCATTTCGTGTCGTCAATAACCTTTCGGGAATACCCATTTCCAGTGGCAAATTGATTCGGTTGTCATCTTTCGATGCGGATTTTACCGAGTGTTGTTTCGTAAAGAAAGAGAAACAATTAAACTGGTGTCCAAGTCTTACTGGGAGCCTCTCTCAAAATCAAATTACACCGAATGGGACTTACTAACTGAAGGTGAACAACTTACCCCAGTGGGCTTGTGTACGGAGGAGTATCTCTGATTACAGAATTTAACAGTTTATGGTATTTGAATTCAATGAAATAATTAACCGCAATTGGATCGAGGAGAAGATAATATAAATCATTCGTCTTTCATTCCTTATTTCTGTCTGCCCACTGATGGAGCTGTCAATGGAGTTTTCAGTAGATTACAAGGGGGAAATTCATTGCAACTGATTGGACATGTTTGGTGTTAGGTTTCCAATGTAAAATATTCAATTGAACATAATAAGGTGGGATATATTTCATAAAATGAAAATGGCAGAGCAACAATATTAATTAAATAAAATAGAAATATTCTGATGACTGAAATAATGTTTTTGCACCTGGTCAATCATGCATCAATGTTAGGACAAGTCTTGCGACATGGATATAATAATTTATACTCTGTCCACTAATAAGGGTGGATGTAGAGTTGGCAATGTTGACACGATATCACATCTGCTGTTGGTTCAACTTGGATGAACATTTTTGACTTGTAATTCATAATCTATCCATAGATAATTTTCCAGAGATAGCTGTTCTTCGCGTTACGGTGTTTGTCCTCCGTGGGAGGAAAATATTTTGATGGGGATTGTGCATCAATCAATTTTAGATAAAATTTAGAAAATGGCTAATAGTAATAGGAGCAAACAAGTTTCAATAAATAATGGAACTCAGAACGTTTAGTTTCATTACTACGGTTTATAATTGATTTGGAAAACATTACATAAAATTAACAAGCTAGACTAAAGAACATTTATCAACATGTTTATTAATGTATCATGTAAGTCACCCACTTTA